>NC_045757.1:12410586-12710586 GCF_009193385.2 Nasonia vitripennis
TCTTTGGCATTGAAAAGAGAGCGAAAAAAAAGTTGAAAAAAGTTAATTAAACTCGATTGCAAAACCGCGCATCAGCAGGCAGAAAGAAGATCCATAAACAAAGAGGAACTTTAATTCAATTATTGAAACTATATAATCAACTCAAAAAGATCCACTCATCCCGTAAATTTTGCGAACGCGGAAAATGTCCCTCGTCCTACCAAAATACACTCTCGCGCATATAAACAAGTCGTCGTGCACTCTCATGCCTGAAGGCATCACCGAGGGAGTCAATAATCAGCCGTGTAAAACAAAACCGCCCATTTTGGCTCGATGTCAATGCGACTTACCTATATATCGCGCCTCCGAGGCGAAAAAATCAAAGGTCATCGCGCGAACGAGCGACGAAGGGTAAACATGCGCTTTCCCTCTCTCTCCTTGTCTTTATTGCACCCTTATCGACTTCTCTCCGCGCTTGTCGGCAAACATTAAAAGCGCGCGCGTTAAGCCGCAATCGCGTGAAACAATTAATCCGCGGCGCTTTTTTCTTTGTGCGCGCGCTCGAGCCGCCGTTCTTTCTCTTTTTTTTCTACGCGCGCAACAGCGATCGCCTGTAATTCATCGCTTTTAATTACGCGAGTGTAGAGTGCACTTTTTTTTGTTTTGAAAAAAAAAAATCGAGAACGTCTAGTTTGGGCTCGCGCTGATGATTGCTCGATTTCCCCGCGGAGGATACGAAAGTCGCTGGAGTGGACCACTTTCGATTGTTTCGTTTTTGCGCGTATGGAAATGTATACAATTAGCGGCGGCGTCCGATCGTCGGATCTAGTTTCTTTTTCTCCCGATGCGGCGAGCGCGCTTTAATTTCGTTAAACGCGACTTTGACTAATTGGGCTTCGCGCGCATGCGCTTATAGAGAGAGAGAGCTCGCGTAAAGAAATTTAGAAAGCTCGCTTTTCGTAATTTTCGTCCATTACGTAATTTTTTTTTTTTCAACTCGAGTGCTCGGAAAATTAATTCGGTCTCGATATGCTGTCTGCTTGATTTATTATGCATGTGATTATTGCTTCAAAACAGGCGCGTTATTCAATTAATCGCGGGACATAAAAAATAATGTGATTGTGACGATCCATAACACTAAAATAAACAGTGTATCGAGTCTGTACGTGTCTGACAACTCGATTATTCAATGGATGAACAAAGAGAGACGCTTTTATTTATATATTTAAAGACTCGCGCGCAGGGAAAAAAACGAAACCTTGTACAGCGTATATCTCGCGCATAATACAATCTCGGCTTAATCGCCAGGCGACAGCTCGCAATTTATAGCGTGGAGCAAAAGAAATGTTGCGAAAGCAGCTCGTCGAATTGTAAAACAAAACACGAGAGAGCCTCGAGTCGTCGCGCGGAGTCTAATCAACGAGTAGAAGTAAGATCCGATTGCGAATTTTACGAGACGGCACGAACTCTAGCGCGCGCGAAAACGTTGATGGGTTTCGTTCAAGGACTGCGCATGGAGTCGTCTTTGTTGGCGACACTTGACTCCTTGTCTATCTGGCAGATGATCGTACAGGTGAGATATCTGCGCGGTGGCGCCAGGGGGAGCCGAGTTTCTGACGTTTTTATTTCTGCATCGATACAAAAGTTTATTGAGAATTCGTTATGTAAGCTTCGTTTTATTCCTACGATTATTCGAAATCGAATCGTAATAAAACTCCTGGCATCAACGTCCGTCGTTATTAATAATGTATAATATATTTCACGGATATGCGTAACAGTCAGCGCGCGAAAACAAGTCAAACTCTGTTTGTTGTTCAGGTGCGCGTTCTCTCTCTCTCTCTCTCTCTCTCTCTCTCTCTCTCTCCGTGCAGCTCGTATTTTTCTCTCCCGGCGGAAAACTGCGAGCGTATTTTTTGCGCGACAACTCATCGGTCTATTTTAACGGCACGGATTTTGAACGAATGCGACGGAATTAGAGAGCGATCTTCTATTCTCGGCCGGAATGTATGCACGGAGCGGAGTGTCGAAACGACTTTTCGAGTTTACGAGCTGGTGTTTTGAGTGAAAAAAACCTGTTGCCGAAACCCGAGTAAATCGGGGATTTATATCTAAAAGAAGCTGTACGATTTATTCCGTATGTAGCAGCGACGCTTTTGTAATAGAACGAAACTGTTATGTATACACGAGCGAAGTTTAAATTATGCCCAAAGGATCGAGAAAATTAAACTAATTAATCACTTCCACTCGCAGAGTAAAAATATTGTATCAACAAATCACTCACTTAGGCACGGATTCGAAGCTATGTACTACTGCCAACGGAAATGAAATTTATAATTATATTCCACCGCATTAACCAAACGAGCGTCAAAGCCGATTATAGCGTTCCTTACACAACCAGTTCACCGAGAAGATTCCTCGCCGATTTTAGCTCGATCAATTCGGGTCAATCGAATTAATCACCGAAAAAAAGGACAAGATATATAGCCGACACACTTCACCCGCATCATCCACTATTTAATTATGACGCGCGATGAATATCGCTCTAAAAATAGGCTGATAATACGCAAAAGCTCATTAAGCGTGCGAGAGAGGGCGAACTTGAAATTTAGCTCGCAACGCTGACCGCGCGCTCACTGATCCGTTCATCCCCGTCTGCTATCCGGATATGCACTTAACTTCCTGACGCGGCCTACAAGGGGTTAACTTTGCGCATCATACTTTGTAGGCGCAACGAGGCTAACGGCGCAAAGCAAAGTCATGCTCGTAATTTTTCAAAATATAGGTTACGTCCTCGCTGATGGACTCCTGCTCGTAAATAAATCTCTTCCTGGTCGCGATTTCTTTCGCGATGCTGTAGCGACGCGCTATTTTGCCGTGTGTGTGTACTGACCTGAGAATGTTCGGATGGTTGAGCTTGTTCATCAGTTGCACCTCCTTGAGCATGTTCGGACGATTCGACGGAAGCTGGTTCATTTTCAGGACCATCACGTGTCCCGTCACTTTGTGGGTGACCTGGAAAAAGAGAGAGAGAGAGAGAGAAAGAGTTTAGACGTGTGATGCATTTGACGGGGGTCTGATGTATGTGCGGAGTCATCAGGAACGCGTCCTTGCATGTGTCGTGGAAAATATGCAGGTGTGTGGGTACTGGCATAGATATACGGAGAGAGAGAGAGAGAGAGAGAGAGAGAGAGAGAGAGAGAGAGAAGCGCAGATTCATCGGCCTTTGATTATCTTTTGGCAATTTCCGGACGACCGTATTATAAGACGAAGGTCGTTGCTGCTGCAGTATAATAGGAGAACGAATATAGTTTCGAACTTGTTTTCTTGATAAAGCGTGTGTATTTTGCGATATTTCGCAAAGCGTAAATAAACACACGTAAAAATATCCCCGTTACTAATCAGACAGATTCTCGTTGGCAGCAGCTGGCGTTTTGTGGCTCGTCGTTGCGCAAACAATTTCGCGGATGTCATTTATTAAGCTTTATTATAACCCAAAATTACGTTCGCGCCTTCGTTCGAGTATAACGTGTTACACTATACAGAAGTATATAATCGTGCACTGTTAAACCGGTCGATCGATCACGTATTTATAGCCTCGTAGAGTCTCGTATACGGAAAAATAAAAGACCGAGAAACGCTTCCGCGCACATCATATGTATTCAAGGATACGTCGTCGGAGCTTGCCGATCGTCGGAGTTTTTTAATCACCTGCAGCAGTAGCTGCGGTGCAGCGACAGGTACACACGTGTAAAAACTCCTCATCAAGCGTTCGCGTAAACTCCTAATCGCGTATATCCAGACACACACACACACACACACATCCATCTCTAACGCATCACATACGTGAGAATGCAAAAGCCATATATTCTCACAGCCGCGAGAAAAGTGTAGAGAGAGAGAGAGGGAGAGGGAGAAACGAAGCAATGTGTAGCGCACTGTATACACACTCGCGCGCGGCATCTGGTTGACGCGCGGCTCCATAGAAATCTCTCTCCGCATGTGCTCGCGAATATAATTAAGAGGGAAATCGCGGAGCGTCGAGGAGGAGGACGACGACGACGTTACGTTGGAGCGATGAAAGTGCTGTTACCGAGCGTGCGAGGGAACCCTTTTTACGCGGGAGGGAGAGAGGGGAAGCGCAGCTGACTTTTACCATTGTGATCGAGTCTGCTCTCAGGGGGAGGGTGGGGGAGGCGGTTTATATTGGGATTTTTGAACCGCGCGAAAGTTCGCCATCAGGTATAGAGAGAAAGAGGATTATGCGAGGAATGCGGAGAGAAAATGCGAGTTTCATTGTCGGCGCGGGTTGTGTGTATTATCGGAAATTAGATGCTTATTTGTCTCGCGGGTGTACACGCAGAGTCTTACGCTATGCGAGCGGTTGTCAACCGTTTTTTCATCGGGCTATTGTCGTTTCTGTGGAAAATTGCGATACGTGGAAGAATTTAAGCGAGCGAATGCTTAATTTCTCCTCTCGTTAAATGAGGCTGTACTTTTGCTTTTATATACAGCGAATATAGATCGTTATCGTCGAGCGAGTAGTTTTTTTTTAAGTTCGTTTATTTCTGAATTACAATAAAATCGCGTATTTCACTTCATTTTTATGGCGTGGAGATAAATAAACGCGGTGAAAAAAAAAGAGAAATCCACTATTGTGTCATCATGGGAAACTATCTTAATTGAAATTTTGAGCTCTGCGTGAAAGTTGCAGGAAATGCGGGCATTTGTAAATTACTGGTCTTACACATTTTCGCATGAATAATGTAACGCGTATTATGCAGTGAGAAAAAACGATTCGACGGTTAATAGCCTATTATCAAGCGCGTTTGGTAATTAATAGCCAATTTCAAAGTATCTGGAATTTTCAGAGTCTTATCTAACTCTATTAGCAGCGATGTACGATCGCTAGTGAATTTTCGTGTTTTTCTCTCGCGCAGATAAGATAGCGAATGGATTTTTCATAGAAACTTCGTCTTTGGAAAAGAAAATACAAAAATAGAGTCGCATTATCAGCGACTATTGTGCTTTGTTTCGAAATTCATAATAACTTGTCTTAGAAGATAATGCGAGATTGGCTGAGACGCGTTGTTGTGTATGCAAACATTCGATTATAATCGGCCTGACTAACCGAAAATATCTTGAATCATCCGTTTCAACAGTTATAATCACTTTGATTGTGGCGAGGAAATTATTCGTGTGTAATATATGAATATATGTGAGAGGAAACAACGGATAGCAATTATAAATCCCTCGACAATGATCGCTCAAAAATCGTTTTTGTAATCTCCAATTAAGCATATGAAAATAGAAAAGAGCGTAACCATCCCATCCAAACTCTTTGATAATTCAGCTATGCACACCTCTCACCTGTACCAAAATACATCCATTGTCGACTATTAATACGATGCTCATCAGCTCTCGCAGATAAACAAAATCAGCCTCCAGAAATGAACGCAAACAAAAATCGAGCCGCACGTGTCGGCCCTCTTTAAAAAAGCCTCGAAAAAAGTCCACTTGCGCGACAAATCCGAAAAAACTAAATCACGCGATATATACATATCACTCGCACACACACGAGGGGCTGAACGTTCCTTTTGGCAGAAGCTTCTGGGCTGAGGCCAGAAGCGGCCGCGATGGCGAGGCTCGCCGCATAAACACGACGGATAGAGGAGATAGGTGCACTACCGCTGGCAAGCGAATTCCTTGAGCTCGTTTTCCGACGCGTGTACCTATACGATGCTACGGCGTTTTCCGCGTGCGGCTCATGTTGTGCAGCGAAGAACGCGCGCGAGAGAGTGTGCCGAGAGTTCTTAGAGATAAACAGGTGTTGATACGCACGATTGATCGATCGATCGATGCATTTTGCGGGGGAGAGCAGGATGCATACCAACACGATTTGCAGGATGCGCAGAGCGTACATACTTTTTGTTTTTATGGGTTACGCGATAACACGTATAATAGATGGCTCGTCGGCGCGTATTAAGTAGGCTAATGTTGATTTTAGTACGTTCGGCGTAGAAAGGTATCTTCATCATTCGAGAAAGAGAACAGTTATTGCAAAGGGTATTTAGGCGAATGCCGTATCGTTACGCTCGTAAAATCACGGCGAAAATGAATATTCAGGCTCCATGTTTGCGCGAATTCGCACGAGCTGTTCTGCACGGCGAAAACAAAAAACAAAAGAGAAATCCGCAAAGCAGCGCACGCATCCTTCGGCAAGATCCCCCTAAAAGGGGTCCGCGACCATCGGACCCCTATATATAGCCAGCGCCGCGCGCGAGAACAACTATCCTCTGCTCCTCCCGCGGAGAGCGAGAATCGAATTTTTCCGCACTCCCGCGGCAGCAGTCGACTAATTGGCTAACTACGTGTCGCTTTTAATTGCGACACACACAGGCTAACGATCGACCGAGCTGCCGCCGGCTGACGAGGGAAGAGCAAAAGAGACTACCGCCGATCTTTTTGCATTAGAGAACACCCCCTGAGGGGTGCCTGCGAGCTGCAGCGGCATCAGGCTTCCCAATCAGGATGCGATTCCGTTTTGTTTTGTTTTTCGACGCTGTTTTTCCGCGATTTTCATAGTAGAGAGAGAGAGAGAGAGAGAGAGAGAGAGAGAGACGCTGCGCTTTTATAGGCTCCTTTGTGTCCCCGATCGAACCGCTGTCGGCCTTACTTGGCGATTAGCGCGAGGTGAGCAGCCAGCGGTTGTACACTCTGCAGTTTGAGAGAAGAAAAAAAAATCGGACAACGCCGGCGCGCAACGATTTCTGAGTAATTGGATAGTGCCGAACAACGGTGTGAAAATTCACCTTATATTTTCGTCGACTTGGACTTACGCTAAAGAATCGAGTTGAAAAGTATTTCTCCTCCTAACTCGCGCGCGAGCGATTCATTATTTATCGGTTGGAAAATGTGCGCGCTCTTTTCTTCACACCTCGCTTGCGGAAACTTTCTACGCACTCTCCGCGAAGGCCCGACAAGAGATAAAAAGACGCCGCGCGAGTTTTCGCCAGAGACACAAACAGTCATCGTCCGTCCGCGGCTAATCTGAATCCGCTTTAGGATAAAAGCCCCCGTCGCGCTGCGGCCCCTTATAAACCATCAGCGAGATCATCTCCCAGAAGTTCCTATCACGGCAAACAAGCGAATCTCGCTCTCGCGCGTTTTCACGGTCGCGAAACACTCGCGTGCGGCCCGATACGCATCTCGTGCGTATACTCGTACGCGCAAACTCGGGCTCGGGAGAGAAAGCAAGCGCGCCGCCGCGCGAAAAAGGAAGTCCAAGATCGTCAAATCAAATGCAAAGAAAGAGAGAGACGCGGCGTACAAGTGGATCGGAGGATCGTAATTGCATACGTATACGGGGGAATGAAAAGTCTGCAGCCGAAGCGTATACATGTATGTGTGTGTGTGTGTGTGACATAATTGGAGGAGGACTTTTAAAAGCTGAGCTGGAACTGTGTGTTCTCTCTTTCGAAGGGTTTTACGCGTAATAAACGAGCTTGATTGGGGGACTAGAGGTGGGAGAAAGCGTCTCGCTAATTACACCGACCGCGCGAAGATTGAACGGCGTTATAGTGCTTTTATCGAGAGCTGACGTGGATTTGGGATATTGAAAGTTTTGACAATTTTTTTGCAAAAAGCCTTTACGACTCGGTCAATAATCCCGCTTTCCGCGATTAACTCGTTAACGAGCAATTCTAAGCGTCGTATGCAAATTTTCCGCAAAAATATAATAAGAACCGGTGCCTATATCGAAACCGAAAGCAAAGCGAAACACGATACGGAATCGCGGAGGGAAAAAAATGCGAAATCGCGCGAGGTATACATACAGGGAGAAAGGATATAATATACGCACAGCGCTGCACATTGCGCGGAAATAAAAAATCGAAAGAGCTGCAGCAGCGGCTCTCGTTTCATCGGCTATCTCTCGCGCGAGGGCATTACGTATTCAATTTTCTCTCTCTCTCTCTCTCTCTCTCTCTCTCTCTCTCTCTTTCTCTCTCTCTCTCTCTCTCTCTCTCTCTCTCTCTTTCTCTCTCTCTCTCTCTCTCTCTCTCTCTCTCTCTCTCCAGCTAAAAAGCAGGAAATAAACAATAACAGCGAGCGAGCAAGCAAGTGCATTCATAAGAACGCCGCGCGCTCTACTGCAACCTTCAATTAATGCTAACGTACGAGAGAGCGCGTTATGACGCGCGATATCGAATATGCATGACATTTGTAAAAAAAAGTAAATATCGCACTAAACGACCGTATCGCCGCGGTTACTGACGAAAGCAAAATCTCAAGGCTAACGGTCACATTCTCAAGGAAGTATAATAACCGCTGCTTTTTCGTCAGAGTGCGAGAGGATATTAACCTTTTGTATGTCCGGCCCCCATTATCCATTCGAATCCGCGGACACTTTATTACTCGCGCGCGCGATGGAGTTATAGATTGTGAAAGCCGTACATGCGCGGACGGTTTCACCGTGAGGCGAGCGTTTAAAGTCTGCGCGGATAGAAAATGAAGACACGTGCTTTTTTCCCACTCTCGGCGCCTGTATAATGTCTCAAGTTTCTAAAGCAACGCGCTATGGACACCAGGTGCACTCGTAGGCTGATTTTCATAAGAGTTTTAGCGCAGAGCGCGCACATGTCACACACGGGAGTTTCGAAAATCAAGTTTTCTCTCGGCGCATGGCTTTTTTCGAAACTCGAGAGACGTAAAAATAAATCAGTCCTTACGTCCCCGCTGAGAAGAGGAGAAACATGAAACTGCTAGTGCGCGTTATTACCGAGCGATTATTCATCATAAAGCGAATTTTCTCCGGCCTATTTTGAATACGCGCATATGTGCGTCGTGGAGTAGCATCGGACACATTTTATCGCGATTTGAATGAACAACATCCATGCCTCCGCGACAGTAAAAATCCACTAAATCCTCCGTGTACGCGCAAACGATTAATCTTTTCCCGGCTGCAGGTTTGACAAATTGAAATCCGCCGATATGCTGCCGCGCACATTCAACGTTTAATCGAATCCTTATAAGCGTTTCCATTTCGATGTGTACGTATGTGCGTATACGCGAACATCTGTGCTAATGATTGCGGTATAGCGCCCGATTTTCCTCTGCAGCTCATGGGAAAAATCGCGCGCTCGCAAGAGTGAAAGAAAATCTGCAATTGAAGGCCTGAGCAGTGGCACATACTGCTCACAAGATATATGGTACATTTGTATACGCAGAGTCATTCGAGCTGCCATCGAGTGTTGTGAATCGAGTGCAATTTGTCTGGTTTTTTTTCGAAAGTTCGCTTAAAAAGATGTTTATATATGAACTTTCGAAAGATGAAGCGGCGCCAAATGCAGATTTATGGCTGTTGGCAGTTCCAATTAACGCGAAAAGTGAAAATAAAAGACGATTGATTCCCTAATACCCTATAGAGTAATTAACTTAACTGCGGATGATGGTTATTACACTTGGAGAATTGAAGTGGGCATTTAAGGTAATGAAATTAATGGCTCGTGCAAAACTACGACCGAAACGCTCGCTGTTTTTTTTTTATGGTAGAGCGTTGTAAAAAAAGATGCTTCAAAGTCTATGGCTGACTGACGTCCTTGGAGCTATCGTAATTTAAGTGCAGACCCATCGAGCAAAAGTGTGTCGCGTGATTTTCTTCTTTATGAAATTCGACGACTTTTTAACGAACTGATTAGCGGCAATTAGTCATACATTCTTATATACACCGTATAATCAAGAGAGCAAACTTACAAAGAAAAAAACAATAAATCGTTTCGCTATCGCCGATGACTCACGCGCCAGCAGAAAATAATGAGCCGAATAGCTTTGGTTTCTGAAACTATGCGAGCTTACATAAGCTTAAAGTAAACAAAACTCGAAATTGAACCAGCGTCCGTCTCTACACGAGCAGGTAAGTCGCGCGAACCGACACACACGTAACAACTTTGGTATTTTCGCATCTACCTGCGCGACTACTCGCATTTTTCAGATAAGGAACATTCCATTCCTCGCCTCTCCCGCAAACGAAAGAAAAAAAAACAAAACAACCGTGACATTCCATTTTCTCAAAGTCCTCGAAAACTTTGAGAAAACGAACCTTCGGCTTTATCTGGAGACGATAACAAACCGATGCCCTGAAAGAGAGAGAGAGAGAGAGAGAGAGAGAGAGAGAGAGAGAGAGAGAAATGCTCACCCTCGTGGTTAACCGGAGAGCTCTATTGTTTCCAAGGGACCTGCTGCTCCCCGCGGAAGTGCCGCACACGAGGATTTTTCCGCTACGGCTTTCTTGCTTGACCGGAGACTCAAGCTGAGAAGAGAGAAGGAACAGCACGACTAGGGAGAGATGATGAAGCGGTTCGGGTACCTCTCTCGGGGGAACGAACGAATATAGCGGAGAGCGGGGCTTGGCTACTGAATCGGAGCAGGTGGAAGAATTGTTTGCTTTTATTTGCTCACTCTTGATTGGGAAGATTTATTCGCGAGAGAGCATGAGAGGATTGTTAATTGAGATCTTGGAAGGATTCTTCTGAATTTACCGCGAAATTACATAGAGCCGGGCGAACTACGATGGAAAATAATTGGTTGTTCGGACAATTTGTTCGTTGCACGAGCATGAATTTGTTTTCTCCGCCGGATAGCCCGCGTATCAGCTCTAGTGATAAATAACGCATTGTTATATTAATATAACTCGACTCCGTGGGATCGTGACACGTGAGTCAGCGCTGACTCACTCACACACCCCGGCGTCTCTGCTGCATGTATGTCCGCGAATTTTTCAGAAGCCTATCGCTGCCTCGATTACGATCGAGCTCATCGCGATCTATTCTCGTTCTCGCTCAATGCGAATTCGTCCCAGAACAGTGCGCGACTCTCTCGAATCGATAGCGCCAGCCGTCAATTATACAAGTGTCAAGATAATGAATTCCCAGACTGACCGGTGCGCAACAACGGCAGCAGAGCAGCGTTCGATCAATCGGGATCGACGTGCGTCGATAAGCATATCGATTAAACAGCGCGTCAGGGCTTTTAATTTGAGATTAGAGGGAAAAGACGGGGTATAAAGACACACGTACATATGAGAGAGACAAGAAAGAGCGGGAAGCTATGGAGGGAGAGAGATAACCTTGGCATACCGGTGAGTGAATCGCCGGTGCAGGGTTAACGGTCCCGAGGATAGAAGCGCTGCTGCTGCTGCTGCTGCTGTGTGTGCAGCGAGCGTCAGAGGCGATAAGCGGATATGCCACCGAGGGTTTTAGCGTTGGCATTTTTAGTCGGGGTCGAGAGAGTGAGAAAGAGAGAGAGAGAGAGAGAGAGAGAGAGAAAGAGGCGATGACCACCCAAAGCCGACTTTGACTAAGAACTAATTTCCTATCTCTCGCTGTTCTTATGGGCGACAGATCGATTTTTATCTAAATAATCGTGAGCCGATTCTTTTTAGCGGGACGAACCGATCTCGCAATTCCCACAGGGAGATCGGCTCATTAAAACGCAGCGAGACGATAAAACAATGAACCAATTTCCCCGGCAATGAAATCCGACGTAAACGCAATCCCGAGGCTGCACTACACCTCACCGTTAGCCGTAAACGCAACCACCATTACTCGCATTAAAATTCAGCTTTGCGCGTCTATATACGCGCGATCTCACTCACGGGGAGAACGCGGAACAGCGTATAATACACGCGCGCTTCTCGCACGCGTCGCGGATAAACGCGTAAAACGGCGCCTCCGAGCGTTTACATACCGGAAGTCC
This sequence comes from Nasonia vitripennis, assembly GCF_009193385.2. Taxonomy (NCBI): domain Eukaryota; kingdom Metazoa; phylum Arthropoda; class Insecta; order Hymenoptera; family Pteromalidae; genus Nasonia; species Nasonia vitripennis. The sequence goes on from NC_045757.1 coordinate 12,422,317, forward strand.
CCCCCCCCTCTCTCTCTCTCTTTCTTTCTCCGAGGAGATCGTCTAATTGTTCGCCGCATGATTTATCGGCCATAGGTGTTGTTCTCGCTTGCGACGACGCCGCTGTTGGTCTATGGTTAGGTGGTCTCTTGCGCAAACAGCCAACAGCTAGTGCGCGTGTGTGCAGCGTTTTGAAACGCGCTGCGTGTGTTTTTGCACGCGAGATCGTGTATGGTGTACGTTGGATAGAGAGATCGAGACGGGAGATAAATTTCGGTACAGATTGTTGAACTGAATTGCGGGTTTGTGTGGTGTATGCCGCGCGGATGGGAACAATTTACAAAGGGGGAGGGAGCTCTCCAGCTCGTAATGAAAGAGCGTGCTAAAACCGTACGGCGATGGTTAATTCTCTTTAATTGTTTTGAAAGTTGCTATTTTTATAATATGTCGTTCGAACGCGAAATATTGCTTCAGGAAAGCGAGTCACACAAATCGCGTCAAAAGCGCGAATGGCAAGTGTTGCTCCGGCAAAATCTCAATCAGGATATCAAGGAAAACGATCTGCGAGGCAGCGAAGGAGCGCGCGCTGCTCGCCGAGTGAAAAGTGAAAATAGGAAATGGAGAAAACACATTTGACTGCGCAGGTGCACCAATGTATGCAGACATAGCTCTCTCGGCAAGAGAGAGATAGATAGATAGAGAGAGAGAGAGAGAGAGAGAGAGAGAGAGAGAGAGAGAACAGTGCAGCGCCGCTTGTGTGTATGCACTCATTTTCTTAGATTCGAGGCCGATTTTAACGGAACAGCAGACACGATGAGCGCTGATAATAATTGTAGTTGTGCCTCGCGGGTGTAAAACTCGAGCGCGCGAGAGAGCGAATGATTGTTAGCTGCGCCGCGAGGAGAGAAGTTTTTCTCTTCCGAGACATCGCGTACATGCAAATGAGTCGAAAAGTTTTACTTTTGTTCCTTTCGCTGTTTTGCGCGAGTGAGATTTTGACTCGATTATTGTTTCCCTTTAATTTACTCGGTAGTAGTTCCGTCATCGATTTTTTCTTGTCTAGACAAACACCTATATAATCAAAGAAGTCGCAGCTAATTCAGTAAACGTCGTCGGGAAGGAGAGACCACCATTACACCCAATAAATGCCTCTAAACTTTTTGCTACGGAATTACCACAACTAAATTACGACGAAACGGCGCCAACCCAATTAGCCCACGACAGCGATCAACCCAAAAGGAAATAAAAAATCCCATACATCCGCATCTAATGCGATTCCCGTCTTCCGCCGCTGCCGCAGCTGCTTACTTTTTCATGCACTGCGGCGCTGCTAGATCGAGAGTAATAATGAAAAACTATAAAAGAAGCCGTAACACGATATCTTCTGCCATACGAGATATCACGCGCTAAATATTTTTTCGCCAACGAAGAGTATATATAAACCAGTGGCGGTAGCGGCAGCAGGAGTAGCCGGAGCACAAGAGAGCTATCCCGTTAGCTGACACACGATGCAACTCGCGCCTCAAAGATCCCTCGACTATGCAACAATCAATCTCGTCTCCGTTTTCCATATCCGTTAGACTATGTGTGCAGCGAGTTGCAGCGCACAGGTATATACATCGTCCTTATAGAAAAATCGACGCTAATATCGCGTTTCCGCTGTGCGATAAAATATAACAGCGCAACGCGCCCGAAAATCGAGTCATTAGCAGAAGACAATGGCTGAGAGAGCCCTTGAACTCGCCGAGTGACCGGTGACGCGAGCGCGAAAAAAGGCGACGCCGGAAGCGGATCGGCGACACAAGGACGCGAGGATGTCGATGATTATTATCAAACTACGACTTTGGCCAAGAACGATTATTTCGTCGTCATGTGCGTCTTATTGTATTAAACGCCGTACGGGTATGTACTTTGCGGGAGTGTTTTTCGAGCGAATTGTCGTAAAGCGAATGATTGAGGAACTATTGGGAAAATTAAATTTTTTTTCCTCGTATGAATCCATACCGGCATTTATTTTTATAACAGCGGTGTGCAGCCTCATTAAAAAGCTAGCCACATAGAAGCATATAGTTATATGGACGCGCAGGCCGGCCGCGTGATTATGATACTCAGTCTCGCGGAGCCAGTTAATCGTGGAGTGGTGATTTAAGCGCGAAACATTTATCTTTTTTAATTATCGCGCGCGCATAAGTTTGATAAGATGCGCGCGGATAAATGATGAACTTTGCGCAGGCAGTAATCGTGAATTCTTTTTTAACACGAGCCTCGGCGCAAAAAAGGCGTTAATTAACTCTCCAAACAAACGTAAAGAAAGATGTCACGCAACAGCGACGACGTGTCTTGACTGAGCCCCGCCAGCACTTGAAAAGCGCGTGAAAATGAAAAACGCGCGCGTGTGTGTTACATACGAAAAGCGTCAATGTATAACCAAACATAGCATAAAACTGGCCATTCTCTCCCGGCGAATCTCGACGATAAATTTTCCAAACTCCCAATTTCTCGGCGGCGCAGTCGACTTTCATAAGAACACCTCTCGCGCAACAACGCAAGCTCCTATACCCACGTAATCTCGCTGCTCCCATCAGCCGCATTCCCGCACTCGAATCACACATACACACATAGTCGGACACCCGCAACGATCTCCGCGAGTGAAAGTTCCATAAATCCAGAAAAACTACATCGAACTATCTCGTGCAGCGTCTTATCAGCTGTGCTCTGCGTACATAGAATAGAGAGAAAAGAGATGCCCACACGTGCACACGGATGGACAGGAGGAGGCTCATTAGAGAGTGTCCGCGCACTCCATGGCTAGCGCTGCGTGACCGGCTTTCTACGCCGAGGTTTTTACGAGGAAATGCGCTGGCAAGGTCGTTCGGAGCATCATCATCATCGTTGCTGTACTGAGGAACCGAGTTTCGACGATGATGCCGATCGCGTAAACCGCGATCGATCGATCGATTGGGCGATGTTGGGATCGTTATACGGGAAATTTGGGATGTTGTGTACAACCTCGATTTGGACGTTATGCCTTAATGGCTATGGGTATCATATAACTGTATTTATTTAATCACGGGTTACGTCTTGTTTTAGTTTTAATTAGACAATTTCGGCTTCAGAAGCGGTGACCTGAAAACTCCCCGCGTGTATAGCATGCTTCCGAATGAATTGAGTGTAAAGAAAAGGGCTGTATACATACTCTCGCTTTATACTGTTCAGGGACTTTATACGAGCCTTTATTGAAAAGGATTTTAATCAATTTTTAATCCCTCAGATAGCTTCAAAATTCTGACCTAGATATTACTCATAATAGAAGCGATTGCGACTACTATGGAACGAATAAAGCTGCGTTGTAAAAAAAGTCAACGCGTGATATTGCTACACGGCAAGTTTTTCATTTTCCTGCACCGTAAGGATGTCTCCAACTACCTGGGCGTAATCAAATTACTTAACCATCCGAGGAGAGAGTCAAATATTATAAATTGGAGAATATATTTTCATCGCTTTGCAAAACATTGTTTGATGTTTCTAATGAAGCAACAAAACGAGGGATATAATGTGTTTGTCCATCGCTAACCATCCTACTTCGTATTTACAACCTGCACTATTATTAGTTTGCACATAATTATTACGCAATTATATATTGTTTTTATGCAACGCGCGGATTTAAATCACATTACATAACCTTCGCGGAACACATCGCTGTACAGCCAGAATGTATATAGATCCTATGGCAAATCGGTTGGGTCGGCGTGTTTAAAAAATAAACTCGCTTGTCGCTGAAAAATATAGCGGCACGCGTGAAATTTCGTTGGCATCATATAGCGCGGTGCAGCTGCTGCCAAAGAGATTTTCCGCGCGTCGACTTTTCTTACACCTGAGGAAAAGTGACGCATCGCTCAAGGAATGCGCTGAGTCTTTTTTTACATTTCAAACATCGCTCGCTTGCTCGCGCGTATATTTTCTTACTTAGAGAGAAAGAGAGAGACACCTTTGACGCCTGAGCACGATTATTAAACTAATTGAATGGAATTTCATATTCATGGGAAAACGAGAGAAATTCGTTAGAGAGAAACTCATCTGCCTCTTTTAGGAGAACGCCAGGTATTTCACACATACAATGCCGACGCCGCGACAAGAAAGTTTTCAAGCGTGCGTTTATAATAAATAAAACAAAGCGCCGCGTAGCTTTTGTACGTAATTAAAGTTGTCACCGGAGAGGGATTCCAGCATATATTCGTCGCTGTCTTTCTCTTTTGATAATCAAAGCACTGGAGAGGAAAGGCGAAAGAAAGCCTGAACTTTTGATCCGGCTTGGAAAAAAAATTCGAAGAGACTTATCGAGAGAGCCTTGTATAGGTCGAGTGAAGAAAAAAATCGGTTCGCACGAGAATAGAGATGCAATCCGGAGATTACAGGAAACGCCGATTTATGTAGAAAGAGTCATCCTTTCACTCCCCGGCGCTTGAAAAATACAATCTCGACGATGAGCTAGAGGCTTTTCTATACATACGCGTTTCGTTATACTTGTTTCTCCCGCTCGATTGCAGCTCCGACTTTTACAAGCTGTAATTTTATTGTTTAAGCGCTCGCCGCTTTTTCCCCGCGACTATTTTCCAATCGAAAGCCTCACGAGGTTACACAATGAAAAACTGCGCTCTCGCAGTAATATGGTAATTCGACGGTAGCTCGATGATGTCGCGCTCAACTGGCCACGTAAATCGTTAACTTAATTTTGAACAATAGTAGTCTCTATAGTGCAGTTTTAATTTTGTTTTTCTATGTAACGTTGAACTAATTGTGAGATGTATACCGGTTAACCGACTGGAATTTTGATGAACCAATTTCACTTTCGATGTTCATCGCGAAATAATTAAAATAAATACTGCACCGCACGAGCTCTCGATGTTTCATCTTTTTATGTGACTCACTTGTTCAGAAAGCAGAAAAATTGAAACCCATCGGTTCTTTCGCGTGAGAGCTCGATATGTATACGCATCTCGCTCGTCAGATTCTATTACTCACTCGTTAAAAGCCCGCGAAACAGAGTTTTTCAAGACTCCGCACAGTCGATGGAGCTATACAATGAATAGTAACGGCTTCCGCCGTCTAAGCTTCTCTGTAAATCAATAAATCGATGGAGCGCTGCCTATACAACCGCTTAAAAATCGCCTCTGCATACAGTACTTAACATTCAATTAACCTTTGTTTTGTTGACGATGGAAATAAATCATTACACAGAGGAATGCCTTGGCCGTTTGTTCCAGTCGAGAGTAGGGGAGAAACTTTGCAGGAAGATTAAAAATGATTTATTTTATTGCGGATTTATGTAACGCGGAAAGTGTTTGTGTTTTTTTTCCTTCGCTGTTATTTATCTCGGGTGGATTGGCCGACCTCGAGAATTGGCAAATCCTCAACATTGAAACGGATGTAATACATTGTATATATTTTCAGATATGCTGTTGTAAGTGTAAAACTAATCATCTAAATTTGAATGATCGTTAGAAATAATAATTATTTTTTTACAGTGGTTTATAGCCTGTTTTTTTTAAACTGCACGAGTACTCTTCGGAGGAATTAAGCGAAAAGTCGTCCACCGCATAACACACAATTAATTTTATCACTCGTAATTTTGTAACAAACGCAACTGCCAAAAAAGTACCCAAGTCATAAACAACGATTAATCCGGAAAATCTTCGCTATTATACTCTCGGATAAAACTCGCTCAATTAAACCAAATTACATAAAGCCGAAAGCGTGTGTCAACACCGTCCAGGCATGAATCTCCAGAGGTAAGAACGAAAAAGCGCCATTTGTCAGCTCTACGTCTTTATCCAAACTTAGAAAACCTCTTGGCCAAGCGCGTTAAAAATGAAGCGAGAAATCAAGTTTCTACACTCGCGCTGTATATACACCTCTTGAGAAAAGCGGCGCACACGTGCAATTTGAGTAGCACATCCACCTATATACCTACACACGTACACAATGAGATCCGGCGAGTAAAAGTCTCTCATCTCGGCTAAATGACTCATCATGAGCATCTCTCTCTCTCTCTCTCTCTCTCTCTCTCTCTCTCTCTCTCTCGCTCTCTCTCTCTCGCTCTCTCTCTCTCTCTCTCTCTCTCTCTCTCTCTCTCTCTCTCTCTCTCTCTCTCTCTCTCTCTCTCTGTATAGCGCCTAGTCGAGGAAAATGATGATATTGCGCAACGGCGCTGTTATTGCGTCAGAGAGACAGACTTTCTGCCAAAACCGCTCAACGCTGCTGCAGAGCAGCTCTAGAGAAAATCATAATCCTCGGCAACGTTCGCATGAGATCTTCCGAGAGAGCCAGTAGGGTTATTGAATAACTCTCGTCATTTACATTTTCACTCGCAGGAATGCGAGTTTACATGTTTCCTTTTGGCTCTTGTTGTTGTGTGCGTCGAGGAGGACCTTTTCATTTCGCTTTATGGGTATCGAGAGAGAGAGAGAGAGGCTGGATTTCACTCGGCAGCACACGTATACGTGCCGCTTGGGACGTATTGAAAATTTTAGTATAATTGAGGGTTAGGAGAGAAGGCTGCGTGTCTGATGTGCATGTATGTTTTTATGCTGGGGTTACGCGGCGAATCCGCGCGACGGGATAATTGATATCCGAAGAGAGGAATTGATTAATTCTCAATTAGAAAATTGATTTATCGCTTTTCTCTTAAAATAACTTTACCATTCCCGCTTAGCAACAGAGTCTATACGATTGCAGTCAAGAAAGCGTTTATTTCGCAAGGAAAATTTTCATTTCTCCTTGGAAAAATTCAAAACGCAAATTCTGATCACTTTACACGCATATAAGCGGCATTACAGACACGAAGCATTTCACAAATATTTGTTCAGACTGATCGCCAGGGAAAATCTCGAACGTTATTCCTTCGGATTCCGAGTACCCCGAGCAGCACCGCAGTTAGCAGAGCCAAAAGAATGAGAGCGTCTCGGCGATCATATTACGTCCTCAATGAATTCTCATCTTTCTCCGCGGGAATCTTCACACTCGCGACCTTTGTTTTTCTTTTCCCCGATCACGGACGAGTGAAAACACGAGAGGTATATCCCGGCTCGCTCCTCTCTCTCTCTCTCTCTCTCTCTCTCTCTCTCTCTCTCTCTCTCTCTCTCTCTCTCTCTCTCTCTCTCTCCTTCTCACTCTCCCCTCGGAGAGTATCGAAAATAGAACGCGTGGGTTACGACGAAGAGAGAAAGAGAGAGAGATAGAGAGAGAAGCTCCCGGCGCACCATTTCTCCGCTAATACTCTTTCTCTTTATACCTCGCCGCCGCGGCGTTCTCCTCGTTGCATTAATTTATTTATCGGGTAAATATAGTGCGGCTCGACGACTACTACACCGCCGAGTGCATTCGCTCGTATCTCTTTGTACTGGATTATTAGCTTTCCGCTTTCTTCTGCGGAGAGTCTAGACTACTGTGTATGTGTGCGATATTGCTGTTCGGCGGAATTATTAATGCCGCCGTTTTCGCAATTCACGTTCTTCGAATCGAGCGTGTGAGCCTAATTTTCAGAGACCGATAAAGAGCTATATATAACGGACTCACGTGTCCGCGGGTGTGTTTATTTTCTCCTCGACGCTCGATAGGACAACTGCTCGAAGCTGATAGTTATCGCCTCGTCGATTTGATTGATAAAAAGGAAATCAAACTAGCTATTGGTGTATACAGATAACGAATATCGCGAATCGGGTCAGCGTACGATGCAGCAGCTTATATTTTTACTACGACGATGTTTGTCCCGAGACTGCATACACGCATATCCTGCGGCTCAAAAAACGAGGCTAAATCGCATTTATTAATTTGTCCTTATTCGCGCATCAGCGACTACACCGTATACACACAGACTCGCTCTCTCGTATCTAATCTACCTCGAGTGTACATAATCTAGTCTGTCGACCACGGTGCAGAGGAGAAAAGCGTGAAACTGCTGCGCGAATCGAATTGAGCAATATACAAGTGTACTATATACCCACAACAATAAAAAATGTAAGCGCTCACGCGCACGGTCTTCCGCGCGAAATACAATAATCGAAACGTCAGGTGTAGGTGCGCCTCGTGAATTCTCGATTTCAGAGGTGCTATAAGACGGCGGCGACTCAAGGCTTAGCCAAGGACGCGTCGTCGTCGGCCGGTTTTTGAACGGCCGACTGACTGTACACATTATCATGTGCTCTCTCAGCTGACGGCGATTTTTTTCTCTCCTTGCGCGCGTCTCGACCGATCGGATTTCGAGCGCACGTGTATTTATACGCGATGCCAAAAGTGTCGCGTAGGCGGTTGTAAACAAGCGTCCGAGATTTTTCTCTCCTCTCTCGGAGTATGTATAACGAGTCTGTCTCAGTTGGCGAAAATTTTTTCGCGGCCCGGTTGATTTATACCGCGGCGCTTGCGAGCGAACCTGTTTCCGACGATGTTTATCGCCGGTGTGTGTGTGCGTGTGTGTGTGTGATATTATTCGACGGCTTATTGGATGCGAAAGGAAAATTTGCACCCGAGCTCTAAAAATAGAGTGGCTGGAATGACTCTGTTTGGGTTCTTAATATTCGAATTTCAAAGGTGTTTTGTCCGCAAGGATGATACATCGCATTTTTTAACAGCAGTTTGTTACAAACAAAATTAAAGAGATCCTATGTACATACAGCATGAGTGCAGTATGTGTGTGTTGCGTGTATCAGCCAACGGGCAATTTGCGACGTCGCACAAATTACACGGATTACGCGACTCGCGGAATTCGCGCAGGTCTCGCTCTGCGCGGCCAATTTCTGCCGTAGTCGTCTGATGGCGATTGTCTCTGCTGAGGGCGGCTTCTGGCAAACGTTCGCGGGCACTTCCTCCGTCTCGGGAATGTTCGAAAATTTTGACGAGCTATGCAGGAGCCAACGGGAAAGAGAAGCGACTAGAGGTGACTCAAAAGCGACGAGGGATGGGAAAAGCGTCTGAAGTTAAAATTTTGTTTTCGTTGAGCTGCGGTTGCAATTCAAATATGTCAAGTATGTGCTATACTTCGAAGAACAGCAGAGTAAACATCGTCAATAATTGTTAAATGCGCATTATTACATCTGATATGTATATAATGCACGTGTGTAAAGAACGTTTGTTCGTTCGATAAATAATTTCCTTTTTTCTCGCACTGCAATTTTCTACAAAAGAATTTAAATTCTTTCCTCCTCGAGTTTTTAAACGATCAAATTATGACAATGTATCACGTGCGCGCGCTCGTATACCGGCGAGAGATCTCAAGACTGAGATATGGAAATGGAGGAAGGCAAACGAGAGAGAGAGAGAGAGAGAGAGAGAGAGAGAGAGAGAGAGAGAGAGAGAGAGAGAGAGAGAGAGAGAGAGAGAGAGAGAGAGAGAAGAGACGACGGCGACGGTGTTGATCGTGACACTTTTGTCGGATGCTGGATTAGCGGTTAAACACGAACGCGACGACGAGGCGCACGCGTGCTTATAGAAAAAAACTTGCGGCCTGGAATTTCGGAAGAATATATAGACGTACATATAGCTCCCGTGCGTGGGCATACCTAAGCGCGCATTTCCAAGCGATCCTCAGGATATTGTAATCCATACCTATACACACACGCGCCTAATCCAATCAAAGACTTTTCTTCCCAAGTTAAAAATCTTTTTCTTCTTTTCACGTGTAATACATCCATGAAAGTTTAATAAGACCAACGCCGGTAAAACGCGAGCCTTTGTTATCTCAGCTGTCGCGGCTGAAGTGTATATGAGGCAAAAGCGCGCGAAGAAACGAGACTTGCGTGCAGCACACATGGAAAAAGGGCCTCGACCCAGATCGGATTGCAGTCGCGCGAAATTTTCCAAGATCGGCGCCGGGTCTATGTTTAGCGCGAGGGAGGAAAAGCCCACCGGCGCGACGTTGCCACCGCGCCGGTCGCTCGTTTTGTTGTGAAAAAGAATTGTTTAGGTTAAATGTGTGATGTGCGCTCGTGTTGACGTTCGAAAACGTTGTAGCGTCTTCGTTGCGTAAGATGTTTTTTTTTATATCGAATTTTTTCCTTAATTCGCTTGATCGGTTTAGCGGCATTAGGAGATAAATCTGAGGCTATAGACTAAAATGTCGTTCGATTAGCCGCTGACGATACAAAAGATAGCATAGAACTTTGAGAATTTTCAGTAAAAACTTGTTTCATATTCAATCTGGTTATGTATTCGCCCGCAACAATTAATCAAACTGAAAAATCCTTTCGCTCTCTCAGAAAACTGTCGTCTTCTCACACGCAGAGCTCTCTAAAAATACCTCGGAAAAAGTACAGATTCCCGATCGGTCGTTCAAACCCGCGACGGCGACTTCCTTTTGACCTATTTTTAACGCAGCCAGCCCCTTCCCGCGCCGTGACTCTCTCGCGACTTTTCGAAGCGCATTCGCGCGTTCAGGAAACAGCCGCGGACAGCGGAACTTGATCTCCCTGCGCCGGGAGATAGCGGCGACAATAACCCCGACCGCAGCAGCGCATCGTGTTGCGCTTCGCGATCCAACTTTGTAACGATGATGTGTGTGCATGCGGCTTTTACTTATTTTTGTTCAAGAATTCGACGATGCTTACCGTACGTTTTTGAGAATTATTATACCTTTTTGCAGGAGGAGTTATCACACTTAGTCATTGGCGTATTTCAGACACGAGGTTATTTTCGCCGCTAGGACGAATATAATGCACGAGCACCGACAGGGAGAGTGTATTTGTGCCAAATTTAAAGGATAGTTAAAATTGGACCCTCTCGACACGTAACGTTCGTTCTTCGTTCATTCATACGAACGCTATATGTATAATTTACTCTCCGATTACATCCAGTGTATATAGGTAAGCCTGGATTTTAATACCGCGAATTAACAGTATAGTTCGCGATCGATTCCTACCTACACTGCATCGGCTGTGTTATTTTTCGAGTTACGCAAGCTATCGCGTAAAAAAAAGATTGATCGAGAGCCTATATAGCCTACTTCGCATTCAGCGAAAAACTCGTCCTTATGCGCAAGCGAATATTTTCCACTGCACTTCCTCGACGCAAAAATGTGCCTCTCGTACAACTTTTATCATCAGGCTTCCAGGTACTCACACACCGCAGTTATTCGCGAACGCGGCGTTTCGACACAGGCCTCTTTATAATCCGCGAACGCAGATGTATTTTGAAATTTAAGAGACAGCGACGACGAGAGACTCTTTTTTTTTCGAGAGCGCGCCCTAAAAATATTGCGGACAGTTTCCTCGTTTCGCTCGCTGAAAAATTCAGGAAAGGAGCGTCTTATTATGCGCGGCTAAATTGGTGGTAGAGCAACATACGCGAGCGAGACTTTTTTTAACCGTATTAAATCGAGCTGAATATAACACGAGGTACGAGTAAAATAAGTGGACGCTTTAATTATGTGTTGTCGGGTTATTCTAGTGAATCGTAATTGTATACCGCGTTCTCGGAAAGAGTGTACCATTCGAGTGAGTAGAGCCAGATATTTAAAGAATTCTCATAAACCCGCACGCGTATCAAATCTTTCAATCAAGCCAAAAGCCAGCATCATCCTCTTCCTTGCGCGAACAAAAGCGCAGCCATCAGAGAGCTCGATGATTTTTCAAAAAAACTCCATCGAACATCTGGCAAGTCTCTGTAACGGAAACTACCGTAGCGCACTCGACCGCGTCCAGATCTTAAAAATCAGCCCGGCCGCACGTCCAACACGAAAACCCACTCTTTTTCGAACGTGCCGCGTGTCTGGTGCAGCTCTTCGACGGCTGTGTCTCGCTACATACTACTACCACATCGATTTGACAATCTCGTTTCGCGCACGGCGAAAGATTTTCCCCGGGAATCAGGTGCGCATAACGAGATTCTGCCGTCGAAAGAACGTGATTTACGTAATGGACGAGCGTGTAGCCGTCGCGTAACGTCTCGTAATGCGACGCGAAGGAGAGAGAGAGGAGAAGGTAAAGAGAATAGGAAGAGGAAAAATCAAATCGACCCCCTATATAGTACAGTCGTTTGGAGGAGATTCATACTGACAATTTTGTCGGAGGTTTTTCCTCTCTCGAGGTCGAGGGGGTTTGGCGCTTGCGAAATTTCGGAGGCGCACGCGCGCGCGCGCCGTCTGAAAATTTGACGCTGATTAGAGAGGGAGAGGAAGCAAATTGCCGAGTTTGAATTTCCCGCGTGCAAATTTGCAGGGTCGAATTTGCATAGTGATTAGCGCGACAAGTGGCGCTTTTCAAACTTTGTTTTGACACAGTTGCGGGGAAGAGGCATGTTGGAGATACAGGTAGCGATTTTTGCACGCTCATTCGCTCTTTAGCTCTCGTCTGTCATATTCGAGATGTCTCGCTCGCGTGTGCGTGGATTAAGGCCAAGGCGCGGGAGAAAACTCTCCGAGTCGGAAAGTCCCGAGACGCGCGACGACGCTGTGTGGATCAACATTCTTTTTTTTACGACACCTGAAATATTCGCCGACTTTATCTAATCTGCTCGGCCATTAATCGAAGCCCGCCGGAGCGAGATAAATGGAATAAGATGCGACGCGCTTGTGTAGAAAGACGTCACGTGAGTAGCGTGCGAGGAAAATTAATCGATACGAGTTGACTTTTTTTTTGCACTTATGCATCAGGAGACTCGTCGCTGACGTCGTGTATAATGCAATTTAGAAAATTTCGGATTTTAAAATCATCGCGTTTCCTGGAAAACGAGTTTGTGTCATAAATTTATCATTATCAATCAAAAGGAAAGTATACGTTATAGACTTCCCCTTTCGCCGGGAGAAATCACGAGTCCGCGCGTCGACTGAGCTGACGCGCTTCAAAGTTTTTGGTTAAAAGTTGAAGGTTAAATTTAGCGCGATATGGTTTGCGCAAGTATAGCTATTGAGTATACAAACTTAATTAGCACTGGCTGATCAAGTTTGTACGCTCGCGTTTCCATATTAAAATTATGTACGGTTCACTAAACTTCCTCTTGATTGGAGAAAAATCTATCTGATATGCTACTTTCAATAAGTTATATAATTTAAAATCTGAAATATATTAAGTAAATTGCGCGAATTGATTTAGTGGACGGCATTGGGTAAATATTAAATATTAATACGGAATCAACTACGAGTGGAGGTCGTGGAAAGAAAACAAACGTTACAGGAAAACGACGGCACAGTATTGCATTTCGTCGTAAAAAATCATATAAAGGCAAAACGCGTCAGATTCAAGCAGGAAGTTCAAAAAAGACCTTTCAAGCATATCTACCGTAATATTACTCACGCAGACGCACTTTATTAACAATAACACTTTCTTCCTGCGAACCGCTCATTATCCGAGCGATAAAATGTTGTCGTGGAAAGTTTCGTTAACGAAATCAAATGCAAAACATCACAATCGAACAGGCAAAAAAGGACATCTCACTGCACAGAAGAAAAAGACAATAGACATCAAAGAGACAGAGAAAAAAGCGTCGTCTCTCAAAACCGCACGCTTGTGGCCGCGCAAGTATGATTCAGCCACAGACGAAAACAAAAAAGGACCTTCTTCTACCCTTCCACATAATACGCACACAAAACAAGTCGCATCACATGCGCACGACCGACTCGTCGTCAACAAAAAAGTGTGTATATATATATAACTCGCGTCCTCCCAAAGCGACAATAAATCTACGGAGATCCCGAAGAAGACGTGCCGCGAATGCGCAAAGCGCCGGGGCCTTCCGTCTCTGTTCACGTAAAAATAGCCGAGAAAGAACGTGACGATGAGGCCCCGTGAGATGTGTAGGAAGGGCCGTAAACTCTTGCGTGTAATATAGGTAAATTTTTCCGAAGAATTTCGGCGCGCGCCTTTTGTACTCGCCGGCGGCGTCGATGATCTTGGGAACTTATATACCTGCGCGGGAGTGTGAGAGTATAGAGAGTAGGTATGGGTACACATTTTTTACAAAAATTGAAATAAAGATTTTACGATTCATAAAAGCCGGGTGGGAAGGTTTTTGAACCTTATATAAGAGAGAGGACTTCAGATTTGTGTGTGTGAACGAGAGTCGGGAAAGGCAATGTACAACATTGTTATGCTCATTTTTTATTTTGGAGCAGTTCGAGACTATAAAATCGAATAAAAGCTGTTAACTTTTGCGAACAATTTAACGATATTGAACGAATAATAATTGTATTTTTTGAGAACGCTGCCCTGCATTACAAATGAGTCAATTGAAGAAATGACTAATGCAGTGTATAGGATTGGTCAAGTGTAGCGCAGGAAATCAATTAAGAATTCTGTGCACATACCTTAAAGACCTCGGAGAAGAAGCCAGCACCAATTTTTTCGAGGTAGAAGTCATCGAGCCGATTCAAGGATGCCACCGCATGTCTCAGAGCTTGACACGAGGCACCGGTACGCCTCTTATCCTGCATACACTCTCCAGCGTAAGGATTCAGCACCGGAAAAGCATTGTCAAGCTCTGTGGGTCTCCAAGTATCCTTGCACTTTTCTCTGTCCTTATAACTCCTAGGCAACGACTCAAGTTCCGTTGGCATATTCTCCTTGTCATCGTATTTGTTATCTTTGGACGGCGTAGACGTGGTAAAGTCCTTAGGAGGACTCATCTCTGACTTCTGGTTCTTCCTGGGTGGCTCCATTCTGGAGTCTGGAAGCGGAGATGCATCCACTTCGTCTACATCTGCATTGTTCATTCTCCTGCTCTGTTCCCTACCGATTACTTTGTTTACATTGACCACTTGTGTGTCTCTAATAGACGACAGTGACTTTTTGGCAGATTTTATCGCCTCCCTGGGATGATTGTTCGCACATTCTGCACTGGAAGCGCAAGATGGAGGGCTTTTGGGGGATTTGGAAGCACTATTGCTGGAAGTCCTTGAGGCACCGGGGCAACTGGGGTTAGAGAAACACTTGTTAACCGAGCCTGCCACAAAGTTCAAGGAACTCTTGATTTGTTGTTTGTCTTTGGAAGCATTGGCAGCCACTGTCCTGCAAGGCCTCACGACCTCAGGTGGCTGCACGTTGCAGGGCATCTCTGAAATGATGGAAGTACTATTGTCCTTGGCTCTCCATGGCTTAGCTTTGTCATCCATATTATCTGGTGTGCCGTCCTCGACATTGAAGCAGGGCAGACACGATCCGGGTGGTTTCAAGCAAGCCTTGGGTGGTCCAGGCGTGTTGGTTGGTGGCACTTTTCCGAACATCTTAACTGTAATGTCTTACTTGTTTGTACGAAATGTACTTCTGTGCAGGACTGGCAGGTCCTGCATCTCGCTGATGAATAGCTGTTTAGAAAAAGTCTGCTCGCAAGTTCTGCTGTTGCTCCAACATTTGGCAGTGCTGATATTATAAGTGCACGATGGAAGAACCTGAGAGCCAAGCGAGTTTAAATATCTTCTCGCTCCTTTGGCACCTCTCACCACGAGAATTTCCTAAACTTAACGGAGCACAGAGAGACGGAGCGACAGAGGGAGAAGAGCCAGCGACTCCGTGCGCGCTTATAGAAAACACTTGGGATGAAATTCGTGCGACAACGAGCTTCTCAGATACTGCAGCTCCGGCGGAGCATCGTCCCCGCAAGCCCGAAAATACACTCTCGCTACCGCAGAATGTAAGCTAGAGTGGCATGACCAGCGAAATCGAGGCTCGTCGCTGTCACTTTTGGTAAACAACAACGAGCTGCAGAAGGTTCACGCACTCGCAATGACGACGACGACGCCGCCGTCGCCGCCCGATAAATATAAGGCTCTGATGGCTGTTTACAAAACGCGAACTCGCGCACACGAACGCTTTTGTTTTTCTGCAGCAGCGACGACGGGTACAGCACTAGTGATGCACGACGAGGAGAAGTCTACAGACATGAGTGCGAGAGAGAGCGCGCGCGGAAGTTTCTTCGACGGAATGCCGTTTCACCAGTCCCCGGAGAGAGACAGACACTAGCCGCCCGAGAGAGCGTATACGGTACAGAGTGTGTTATATCTCGGGCTCCGTTGGGCTGTATGATGCACGTTCACCGCGACAACGCCAGACGGCAGTCATTACAGAAGTGAGATGCTGCTCGGCTCGGCTGCTGCTCTGCTGCTACTATACTTGACACAAGCGGCCACCCATGGCGCGTGTGGCGAGTAAGTAACATGGCGCTGACTCTCCTGCACCCACTCCTCAGGCCCGTTTCGCAATCGCTGAGCGCCAGAAGAGCCGCTGATGCGATGAGAGACGAACGCGACTGGTTGAGGTTGATAAGGTAGTTTCAGGGATTTCTATCTTATCGACTGCAAGTGTGTGTAGTATATACTGCGACTTACCTGCAGATACCGAAAATTTAATAATTTTAAGTTTTCGACTTTATTATTCGAGAGTATACACGAAAGTCATGAAAATATTAACATTTCTCACGAGATAACTGCGATCCAATAATAGAAATGACGCGATGGATATAACGATAAGTTGAATCGTAATACTCGTATACAAGTTATATGCTTATAAACATATCTGCTTTTAATTTTTTTACATTAGTCAACTTTAAACGTGCAGTATGAGCGCATTTTTTATGATGACAACAGAAATTTAATGGCAAAGCATCTCTTTTGTATTTTTGAAGATTGAAATTAATACACAGGTACACTTTAAGTTAGTACATAAAATATGTAACTATGAAAACGAAAAACAGTGCTGTATAAATTGATAATTGTTCATTCTTTATAGGTTATCGGCATTCAATAATCGTTTAAAATTGCCGCAAAAAGGAATCGATAAGGTAGAATAATGTATCATCAGCTTCAAAAATACATTGTGGAGAAAGCTTAAGAATCCGAGTTTACCCAGCGCGTAGTTGCTTACTTCTCCCCACTATATGCGCATAATATCATAACGAGATTGTATACATATAGCTTTTTGATGTGAAAAACTTTGCATTTGCAGTTTAGTTTAAGTTAGATGTTATCTTTATGATGATAAATTGATACGCATAATCTGAACACACATTGGGCTAAGAGTCTTATCGCAAATTATGTTTACTTGGTTATCTAGAACTGACTATTGAGCATAAGGACTAAAGGTGGTGTTGTTATCAGCTGCAAAATTAAATGTCTTTGCCCTTTAAATGGGCAGAATACCATACACTATATTATACACACCGTGCAGTAACAGATTGCATTTCTTTCACAATTATGCAATTTGTAATATGCTTGTTATACTTGAAAAATTTAGCATTTAATACTAGTGTTTTTACTATGAGATATCGAAACACACAATAGTTAATATTAACTATTTTTAATAGTTACAACACATATTTAAATACCTACTTTTACTGAAAGGGTGGAGTTTGCGAGCGAACTGTCTTTATTTTCAAGACTATTGTATTTTGCAAAGCAAGGGTTGCAAATATTCAAGACAACCGCGTTGTCGGTCATTGCAAAAACGTTGAATGAGTGAAATATCCCTAGATTTGCAAGTGGCTTATATAGTGATAAATATCTGTACGGTTAATCATCAATTGATAATTGATATAGTACATCATCGTAAAATACACAACTATTCCAATACCTAAATATATTATGTAGGTTTTGAAACCCATCACCATATAATTAATCATAAAATTGTGTCCATTTAATTTACAATGAGCTTGTAGCTATATTTTTAAAACTAAAATAATTAATTTCCTTTTATGTTGTGATATGCAGAATCTATCAGTTTATTAAAGAAAATCCATACTTTATCCATTGAAAGTATTTTCATATTGCTGTTTGAAATATTTATGTTATGAAATATACCTACAAGCCCTGAATATAGACGAATTTGTGAATAATTTCGGCGTGGCCAACTTTCACGCGTTCGTTATCGCAAAATTCATGGAACTTGTTTGAAATTAAAAATAAGCGTGTAAAAAATCAATCATCTAGCTGCCGCACAGTGTGCTATCAAATTCCACGATTCTCCCCAGCATCCATCTAAAGAGGTTCGCTCGGCTCTCAAAAGGGCCAAATAAATCAGATACGCCCATCACGGGCTACCAGCCCCTCAAGAATGTTGGCTTCGTCGAATTCGAATCCATCAAAAGCGAAGCAAAAATCCATCGCGCGCCTATCCGCCGCTCTCGCAGTCCCCGCAGTACCAACTGACCCGTCGTAAATCCCCTAGAGACCGGTAGCTCTCACCCCTTTTACGCTTCCGCCAACCATCGCTCGCGGTTGACTCTTTCCGCCGTTCAATCGTCTCCGCGGCAACAGTTCGACGATACGACCGATCGATTGTTTCACTCGTCGATGATATCAATCCATATCAACATCGCGGACGGAATTCTAATCGAGTCGCTCGTCATCGCGTCGAAGGCTGATCCGTTATCCCCCGGCGACGACGCATCCAAGTGTAAGTCGGCCGGATATCGGAAAAACGGTGCTGAACAGTGAACTGCCTCTGCCTCTCCCTCTCCCCCGCGAGGCCTCGCGATTTCGCCGAAAGGTGACTCTCCAGTCTCCCGTCGCGCGACTGGCCGCGAGTGCACTGGCACATCTCGCGGGCGGTTGTATACATATATACGCATGAGTTAGAGCGAGACGGAGCGAAAACCCACACACAGGCATCCCGTCAGTTCGGTTCGGTCTCGGAAGTCTTCCGCTATACGCGCGAGCGAGTGCTGCGGCCTGCGTCTCTCTCGCTCGCTCACTCTCGCACACGCCAACGCGAGTTGCAGCCGCGCATCGGAGAGTGCGTGTATAGTTCCAGGCCAGCGTACGCGCATGGCGGAACGGGAAAATCCTCGGCGGCGTCTCGACCGACCCCCCGCGTCTCTCTCGCCCATATTGCGGATGCGCGCGCGCCCGCGCCCCCCGGAGCCCGCCGCCTCACCCGCGGACGTCGTGTCGTGTCTACTCTCTCGGGCTCTCTCGTATATTGCGTATACGCCGTATAAACCCCCCCGCACGGGACAGTGTGTGTGCTGCGCTGTGCATAGCCCCTGTGTGTTGGTGACGGTAGCTCGGGGCAGCAGCAGCGACGAGACTGCAACTGCTGGCTAGTACTTAGTAAACGCAGGGACTCGCGACTGTGACTGCGAGCCCGCAGTGTGATATGGGGAGGAGCTGGAGGAGCTGGCGGAGCTGCGACGGAGACGTCTACACCATCGCTAGGCTTTCCTGAGAGCCGGACCTTTGCACTACTCTGCGCAGTACACGACTCTTTTCCCAAGAGCAGATTATGTGTGTGGATTGATACTCCAGTGCGTGCGCGAGTGCGAGAAGAGAGAAGAGAAGCCGCTGCCGCGGCGTGCTGCTGCAGGACAACGAGGAAGCGACGACGCCGAGACGATCATGCCGAGGCCGCTGCCACAGGGACGTTCCTACGGCCGCTGCAGTAGCGAACGAGGTATGCTTTGTCGTGCGTACTATATGTATACGCTGCATCGCCGCCGCCGTCTTTCTGTATATTTAGAGACATCGGAGCGAGAGAGAGAGAGAGAGAGAGAGAGAGAGAGAGAGAGAGAGAGAGAGAGAGAGGGTGGAAGCTCGATAAAGCCGACTTAGGCGTCTTCTTGACGTCGCTCGCCCTGCACTAACGTCCGTGCGAGAGCCTCGAGGATTCCAGGGTTTCGTAATGCAATCCAACATCGCGAGCGCACGGCAGCGATCCTCGACGGCCTCCTTCGAGCGGTGCCGTTTCTTCACTCCATACGCACACACCTACACGCGTCGTATGGTGTCTCTCGCTCGCCGTGACTGTATATGTATATAGTGCGAGGCGGCTATTGCTCGGCTATACTCTCCTTCTCTCTCTTATGTCTAAGTGTGTACGATGAAGCCTGAGTACAATAAGTACGAAGACCGTGCGCTGGTGTTTTGTGGGTTCACCGTTTTTCCATCATGTGAAATGCGTGTAATAATGTAACGGGACTCTTACACGCGCGCCGCCGCGCCGTCTCTTCTCTATAGAGTATTATAAGTATGCTCACTCTCATCTCTGTGTATTGATACTTGGATGGATCTGTGTGTGTATGTCTGGTTTGCGTTCTGATGGTGACTGTGAGCCAATTTTGGGAAAGTCGCTCCTGTTCGCATTGATAAGGAAGGCCCTGCTTTCATATTTTGTGACAGCCAAGGTTGATGAATTTTTTATGAGCCTAATGTGTACACACTGTGCTCCAAGCTTCTTAATATTTGAAGAGGCGCTGGAACACTATGTGTGCATGTGTGTGTGGGTGTGTGTGTGTGTGTTTAGAGCTTCTATTGAAGCAAGTATAAGAATAAATGATCACACTGATAAGAATATTGTAGTTCAGTCAATGAAGTTTTTGGGGTTCATGCTTGTTTGCGCTTGCTGAAAGGCAAACAGGTTTAAGAGCTTTTCTAATTGTGCGTATTTAGCTAGGCTGTAAGTTTTTCTCTTTAATCGTAGCCATTGCATGAGTCCGTAAAAGGATTTTATTGGATTTTTATGCTGCTGATTATTAGAATTAGATCTACTAATTATTACTTACAGAGGAATAGTATTAAAGTTATGGGGAATTGTGCGTGAGTCATGTGTTATTATGTACAGTTTGTGCAGGCACATAGAAAGGATCCTTATTTTTACAAAAGCGAAAGCTTGAGCGTAATAATAGTTATGCCATAGAAAAATACAATATAATTATTGTTGGTTTTTATATGGTTGAAATGAAAACTGACAAAGGATTGTAATTTTTTTGCCATATAAACATGAACAGGATCAGTTTTACTGTTGGATCCATAAATCACTCTTATGATAGTGGTATGAAAATCAGTATTTGCTGTATGTAATCCTTGATTCGATCGTTGGAAAATAGAAAGGCAGTGTTTTTATGTAATTCAACTCTTACATTGTTATAAGTGAATCTGATTAAATTCCTTTTCCTTGAACATTATATTCCAAAGATCACAGATTAAAAAGAAATAGTTCTCTTTTCCTTGAAAATCTAAAAAGTGTGTGGAGATATTTATATAATCCGGGCTTTCTTATTATAATTATTTATCAATAATGGCTAAAAAATATTTTGAATTGTTCTATCTTACTTCAGTTTTATACAAACAGTATCAGTAACAACCGAGTATTGCACTTATTTTATGAATCAAGAAAAGTTTTTTTGCATGGATTTCATTCAACTACAATCAATGCATGGACAGAGCAAAAAGTGATACAGATTTCTTAGAAAACAGACTTCATAGAAAGTGGGAACTGAACCATTCGTGTTTATATTATGATTCCTGCAAACTGTATATATATTTCCTCATTAAATATAAAATTGAGTTAATGATTTTATCTGAAATTTTATTCCACAGCTAATCTTTAGTGATTTAATTTCTATATAAGTACTTCTACACACTACATATTTCTATGACATCAAACGGTATCATGCAAATATTGATTTATTGAAATACAAGCAAATACATTAATGTGAAGTTTCTTTCTCTCATCGAGCACTTGTATCAAGCAGTAATAACATAGTTGAACACCTGGTTTCAGGCGGCAGTAGCGATGATTTGCAATGATTGGAAAACTCAATTTAGAAATCAAAACTTCCCCAGTGCACATTTTCACTTTCTACCTTTACTGTATACCTATATACAAGTATAGCATACACAACACAAATGAAACTGTGAACAGACAGAGTATGCACTCGCGACCCATACAAATCGACATGTTTGCCCGCGTTAAAATCCATTCAGCCCATGAGCCCCTTCGGATGTACCCACAAAGAAATTTCTCTCTCTCTCTCTCTCTCTCTCTCTCTCTCTCTCTCTCTCTCTCTCTCGTCTTAAAGATGATCCATTCACAAGCATACTACTCATCTCAATCCAATCGCACTAAACTCTCGCCGTCATTAAAATCATCCACATTGATTCGGCGGACTCTCGCTTTCTTTCATCGCGCGCATACGTTACGAGTATGTCTCGTCCGAAAAAATTACCCACAATCAAAAACCTCCAATGCCCCAATCACACACAGTCCTCAGCTCCATGGCCGTATCGAATTAATAAAACGTGGTCTGTGAACAAACATCTCTCTCGAGTTTCTCTCACGGGGATATTCGAACAATCGCTATTACAATGCTATCTCTCTGCGTGTTGGCACACCGGTGCGTATAACAGCGATAAGGCTCTTTCTCTCGCGTACATTCGGCTTCCTCCGATTGATTCGTCCCCTGCGCGCGCACCAGTCGCAGATGCAGCCGACGACTCGACTGCGTGTGTGTATAAGTTAATACGCACGCGTGAATAAGAAGAAGCCGGTCTCACGCCGCCGCGAGCGACGATGAGACACGAGCTTTGTATGCGACGAGAAGAGAGAGAGAGAGAGAGAGAGAGAGAGAGAGAGAGAGAGAGAGAGAGAGAGAGAGAGAGAGAGAGAGAGAGGTGATGCAGCCTACGGTATAATCTCTACGAGGGTCTGGCAGTGCGGTGAATCATTTTTGCGCGTGCTCTGGCTGTCGATATATGTATATGTGGCTGGTTACATTGTCAGAGTGGGTAGTGTAAACAATCGGGATTCTTTTTCCGAGAAGTGTATAGCTCCCTCCGATGTGTGTCTCGAAGCGACGGAAGTGGAGCTTTTTTAGTCTCCGCGAGGGACAGCTGATGCGTCTTATGTTGTTGAAGCGATCCGCTCTGCTGTTTGACGAATCGCTCTTCGAGCTGGCCCCTTTCTTCGAAACTTGTATGCGCCGCTGCAGCAGATATGCGCGAGAGAGAAGCTCATTTCCCTGTGCGTTAATCGATGTCCGATGTACTTACACGCACATATAGCTATACATGTATACCATGTGAATTAATTAACTCTCGCATATGTGAGAGCAGCAGCGCATATAGTTCACGATAAATTCAATTTATTTTGGAAATAAATCCTTTAGTTCTCTCGCAGTGGCGTGCTCGCACATACGCGAGATACTGTCAGAAGCCAGAATTCCGATGCAACGTCGGAAATGCTACATCTATATGCGGACAATAATGCGCGCGACAATGGACATTTATCGCCGTGACAGAATTGGAGTTTCGCGCGCGAAGTACATATAAAGCACGCATAGGTATACGTGGTATACCGCGAGCGGGCTTCCAGGCTCCTATCAGCAACTCGCACACACAGTTTCGCTCTCTCTCTCTCTCTCTCTCTCTCTCTCTCTCTCTCTCTCTCTCTCTCTCTCTGCAACGCTTCAATTGTAATTAAAAATTATGCGGAAGTTGGCCCTCTCTCCCTCGGATTTCGAATTCGAAGTTTCGCAGCGCAAGCTTTTCGCTCTATCTGCTGCGCAGGCTACAGTTTATCGCTATTCAATAACAGGGATTCGTGTAAGTCGTATAGCCTTTCGATTTTTCGTATGAAGGGAAAATTGTTTTGGGAGTTCGTAAAGCTGACTCCTGCCGCTCTGCTGTAAATTGATTATCGGAAAAACATAAATTTCACGATAACTCCGCTACTCTGGAAATGTTGTTCTCCTTTTTTTTTGCGTGCGTTCCTAATGGCACCAAACTTTTCCGTCCGCTGGATAAATCAATCGGAAAAGCGTACTCTGGCATGAAAAGCATCGAGCGCAAATTACTTCCCAAACAGCCTCGCCAGACCACGAGAGAGTACCTGTACGCGTAAACAAACTGAAGCGAGCCATTCTATCAATATATGCCTGCAGGCCGTGAATAAACAAAAGCTTCATCATCATCGCGAGCGTGCGGAAAGTTAACCAACGAGTGTGTGCCTACGTGCCTGCGCTCACAATCCAGCTTCACGCAGACTAACCAACTATATATAACGATCCTCCCTCCATTCCGTGTTGATTTTCCGCCTTTCGTTGAAGCTCTCTTGCTCGCGATTTTTCGCAGAAGCGCACTCGCTCTCGAGATTCGGAGATCCCGATGAGTAGTGCTTCTGCCTCTTTCTTCTTCTTCTTCTTCTTCTTCTTCTTCTTATTCTTCTTCTCTCTTTCTGACGCGTAAGTCGGAGCAGCGGCGGCGCCGGCGAGAATGGCCTATGTGTGTGTGTGAATGAAAAGAGGGACGGATATTCTCGGAGAGAGAAAGGATTCGGCTTCTTCTTTATCTTCTTCTTTTGCAGCCGCGAGTCATTATCGTGAAAATGTAATGCCGAGCGTGGTGACCCCTTTTTTCTCTCTTCGCTTCTTTTCACGAGGGAATTGGAGGAGCTTTGTCGCGCGATAAGGCTGTGCTTTTTAGGCGGGCGTTTTGAAAGTTGTAATCGACGCGGTATAATACTCTTACTTTTAGTATATGAGAATCTTGCAGGAAAAATGTTAGGGGTTGAAAGAGGCGATAACGAAGTCTCGTTTTGTTATTGTCTCGCGATAGCTTTTTTTATCCTCGGAAATATCGCGTTATATATCCTTGTGATTGGATCGGGGAATTTAGTTATCATCGAAAAAATATTCGCGCTTGGAGATAGCAGATACTCCAGCTCGTGCGCCCCTTTCTGTTTCCATACTATATCAATGTATCTTTTTAATTTACATACCTCTATACTATCCTTATTCGCTTCGGGAATCGATGCGAGCTTTCAATCCCGCAGAAAAATAATTCTAGGATGCCAGAAAAACACATACGAGATTCGCGCGCGTGCTCAGTTAGAAAATCGAGGACATACGTATACTCTCCTCGCGAGTTCTTACATATCAATCCAGCCTCAAGTAGCTTCCCGATGCACAATTTCGTGTCATTAGAGCAGAATTGCCCAGAAATCAACGCGTGTGTATATACAGGCGCGTGTTCGCTCTCGAGAAGAAGTTTCATGCGCGTGCGTGTATATCCCGCGCAGATTGTAACGACGACGAGCACGTAAACTTCCTCCTTAAAACTAATTCCCTCATACTCCCGCGGATTATACGCACGTCGCGCAGCCTTCGCTTTAATTGAGCCATGAAACATTTAAAAAATTCTGCTCGCACGACAATAAAAGCATCGTCGTCATTCCAAGGTAACGATCCTCTTCTCTCGCGACGACTCACTTGTACGGATAATATTACATAGTACGCCGCATTGAAAATTTTCTTTCCAGCTCCCGCGCGCGAAAAACTCGGCCGAGAGAGTCGCGTCGAAAGAGAGCAACAATGGGAGGATTCTCTCCTGAATGGACGTGTGCGCCGCCGCGAGAGGGAAGAAGAATTTATCGAATGTCAGCTGCTCTCATCCGGCGTGTCGTCGTTTCTCTGTGTATATGATACGTCGGCCGGGCCACATCCTTTTTTTCCATTACATTCAATGAATTCTAGGCGCTCGCGCAAAAAAAGCAAAAAAAAATAAGAGAGGAGAAGACGCGCGCCGCAGCAATACAGCAGAGCATAGCCATTTGGGTCGTCGTGTGCGTCGGGGCTGAAAGTTTAAGTGAATGTGGAGAAATAGAGTTTCTATATGGGAGAGTAATAGAGTTTGCTTTGTTGGAGCCGCCGTTCGATTACAGCTGGGGAATTGCTCTTTCTCTCTCGAGCGCTGCGTGCGGGAGTTAAGTGCTTTTCACGGGGAGTTTAAAAGTACTTCGCGCCGTGTGTTGCACCGCCGCCGTATTTCATCCGCGCGCGTGATGCCTTTGCGAAAAGTTGCCAGTTTATCGCCAATTAATGAGAGGAAATTCTCGACTTTGTCTACGCTTGTCCGTATCTGAATACGCGCGCGCGCGCGCGCGCGTGTGTGTGTGTGTGTGTGCGTGTGTGTGTGTGTGTCCAGCAGACAACCGGCGGGGGGTATACGTCGTAAAGAGTCAAGCTTGTATTACATATACTTATATACGGGAATTTCGTATGGGACGACTGTTTTTGCCAACGAGAGTATGAATGTAATCTGATCTTTGAAGAGATTAAATGGCTCTTCGCCGCGCGCGCGCATGCAGCTTTGCTCGTTTATGAGCGCGCCCGCGCGGATTATAAAACTGTGCACGCGTGCAAACATCGCTTTTTCCCCTAGACTTTGCACATTTCGTCCTTACATCGTACAATACAAAACGTAGCTCTTTCTCCTTTTTACGTGTATAAACATCGATGTAGCAGCGTACATCAGTCCATCGCGCAACAACGTTTACTCCCACTGTGATGATGTTCGATTCGGCCGAGTGCGATAAAGGCCACGGCGGCAAGCGCGCGCGGGTATAAATCATGTTTTAAAAGCGTTTTATATTCATAAGATAATAACAGTTAATTGAACAGTAATCAGTACTGTTGTGCGCACAGCGGCGACGGCGGCGGCGTTGGCTCGCGTGCATGATATTAATTATTGATAGCCCGTGCTCGCAAGTGACAAGTCAAATTAGCCGCTGCTGTTATACGCGTCGGAGTTTGCAGAGTATAAAAATGATATGGTAACAACGGCAACAGCAGCGAACTACCGTCGATTGATATTTATTGCCGCGATTTTGCCATATCAATTATCCCTCATTACACGCGCGAGGCGTTTAATTGCTAATTTCTCGCGGATATACGCATTTCTACTAGTATTTAATACAGCGATACAATAAATAGATTGATAAAAAGGAAAAAAAGCTCTGACAAACGAGGCCAAAAATAGACGTTTGATAAATACAAGGCTGATGGTGTATATCGAGTTAATTCTCTCTTCTTTTTTCCAGATCAGAGTGATAGCAAGTGACAATAAATATGGATAACCTGCGGCCGCTGATAACGAAGATGGACATAATCCGGGCCGCCGAGGTGCTACCGTTGCTGCAGGAGCGGCTGGCTATAATGCCGGGCGGTCGGGACCGCAGAGGTGGCCTCTTGCTGCTCTTCCCAACGACACCGCGACGCGAACGCGCCAAGCCCGAGGACTATCGCCGACTGCTCCAGTACCTCATGGCCATACCCAACGACGACGATCGGGGATTACGATTCACCATTGTCGTCGACATGCGCGGCGCCACTTGGGACTCCGTCAAGCCCATACTCAAGGTTGTTAGCGAGCTTGTTTATGTTGCACAGAGACTATAGCGACTTTGGGATTATTTTTAGAGACGAGGATAGAGAGAGAGAGAGAGAGAGAGAGAGAGAGAGAGAGAGAGAGAGAGAGAAAATGCGATGGGGTTTTGCCGATACACACGCGCTGTCGAGGGCGCTAATTGTAAAACAACAGCTGAAAATAGCGCGCGCGAGATGCGTACTTCTGATGGGCAAATCCGTCGAGCAGCAGAGATGTAAAATCTATAAGAGAAAAATAAAGTAGATTTATGACTCTCGCTCTTTGGCGGAGCTTTATTCCTCTTTTTTTGACTCGGCGCTTGATGGATTCGCTCCAGCAGATATAGAATTCGATTTTTCAAAGCACATCGTAAAGTAGTGCACGCGCGTACATAAAGCAGAAGACTTTATCAGTATCCACGTGATTTGTCACGGCAAAAAATAGCCTGCACATAAACAACTCCCTCCTCCCCCCGCGCTGCTGTATTATCCGGTATTTCTCGCTCTCTCTCTCTCTCTCTCTCTCTCTCTCTCTCTCTCTCTCTCTCTCTCTCTCGAAAGCGTTAGAGATACATTCGCAACGGACAGCAATGGTAATGAATTTTCTTTCCGTTCCGCGTCTCTCATGCAGGTACTGCACGACCACTTCCACCACTCGGTCTACGTGGCCTTCCTGATAAAGCCGGAGAACTTTTGGCAGAAACAAAGGACTTCGCTGGCCAAGCAGAAGAAGTACAACTTTGAGGTAAACGGGAACAATCGATCTCTCTTAACAGATAGAACCGGCCGGACTTGCACATACTGCTTACCGGAATGTAGATGCTTGTTCGCCTCTATATGTGTATATAGAGGCATAGTACACATGTATAGGTATATACCTATGCACAGCGCAGTCCGCGTCGTCGCTAATAGTGCAGTCTCAGTGAATAAGCCTGGCCTAGTTTTCGAGACCGCGGCGAGCGCCGGCGAAATTACATATCTGTGTGCACGTACTGGCCGCTCTCTGCCGTCGTCGCACTCACTGGAGCATCAAGACACGAGAGTGTCGACACACATCTATCTCTCGCAAGCGCACGTATAGCCGTTTGTCGTCGTCGGGGAACAAACACAAAAAAGAGCCAAGAGGGTAACCCCTCGAAGGGGTGTAAAGCCAAGCTATCTTTGTGAAATCAATTCCCGGCTGCTGCTGCCGCTGCTACATCACGCTTCGCTGCCTGTATACGGATATTCGAAAATCGGAAAATTTTATCGATGTGCATACATAGCAGCTGCGGCGTCGCAGCCGGTGCATGCATTGATTTTTGTCTGCCCTTTCTTTTGGAGCCGACGTCAGCGCGCGCTAGGACGGCTTTTCAAGAATTTTTAAAGAGCGAGGAGCGCTGAATAATTCGAGTGCGCGAGATATTTTTCTCGAGCTCTTGACGCTTGTATAGAGATGCGCATGCTTTTTATAAGTTTTATTCGTCGGAGGGCTTTTTTCTTGTCGGCTGTTTCTGAATAAATGTTAGTCGGGCCCTTGCAGCAGGCCGTGTGTTGAAGTGCGCGGTACTTACCCGGGGCGCGCATCGATCGCGAGTAAACAATGGAAAGTCTGCGATAGGAAGTTCCTTATCGGTTTTTCCCGAAACAATGAGGGATCTTCAAGTTTGTCTTGGCTGCGCGCGCGTGTTTGCGGAAAAGAACGCCGCGCACAGTCGAGGACATATTCGCATGCGAATAATTTCTTTTTTGTCTTTTTCTTGCAGATAAATACAGTTAGTTTAGAAGCGCTAGCTAGAAACATAGACCCTTCGCAGCTCACTGCAGACTTAGATGGCTCTCTTCAGTACGACCATGCCCAGTGGATCGACGTTCGTTTAGCAGTAGAAGATTTCACTTGGCAGGCTACTGACCTACTCGATAGACTAGACGACTTACAGGAGGATCTCAGTCGTAATGATTTTGCTGACGATGTCGGGGGAGCGAAACATGGTATCGATCTCCACAACGAAATGAAGAAGAAAATCATGAAAGTTCCAGTTGAAGGTGAGCACGTTCACGCGTATGACTTGAAGATTATGGTGTAAGTTTGTGCTAAAACTCGTTGATCACTCGTAGAAATTGGAGTCGTCGGTAATCGACTCCTACAGCGCTTCAACATAAATGTAAACGGTAGCGGTGAGGGTGGCAGCATCGAGTCTGGAGCGACAGGAGGTTCCGAGTCCGACAGCCGTGACATAGCTAATATCGTCATTCAACACCTCGACTCGGTGAACGCTGCCCAGCAGCACTTACTGCAGCTCTGGCACATCAAGAAAAAGAAGCTCGACCAGTGCTTCCAGCTCAGAATGTTCGAGCAGGACTGCGAGAAAATGTTCGAGTGGATCTGCCACAATCGCGAGAACTTTTTGGCCAACTACGTAGAAATCGGAAGATCTTATCAGCTGGGTAAATATTGCCTCGAACGGAAATCCAAGTGTTCTTGCTGGATAAGTAAATAACACCCTTGCTCTTCTGTCAACAGCAAAAAATCTACAAGAAGATCACAAGCACTTTGCCATGAACTCGATGAACATGTACGTCAACATCAACAAAATCTTGACAATGGCCGGTAGGTTTCTGGAGACGCAGCACTACGCAGCCGGCCACGTACGAGCTGTGGCTGGCCGACTTGATCGCGCCTGGAAGGAGTTTGCCGCCGGGCTTGATGAACGAACGGCGGTTCTCGGCCTCAGCGTCGTTTTCCATCACAAGGCTGAACAGTATGTAGACAGCGTGGCGGGTTGGAGTCAAGCTTGCGATGCCACGAATCTGCCAGGCGAAATTGCGGTGCTCGAGACGCTCATCAGACAACATCAGACGCTCTACGAGGCCATGTGTCAGGCTTACACGGAGGTACATACATGACGCATTGTTTTCATACATAATACATTGTTTCAGAAGACAATTTTAGGACAATATTCCAACTTATTAATTTTAACAAAATATAGAAACAGATTTTTATTAGCAATAAGGGCACCTAATAGTTTTAGTACTTATAGAAAATATAACTTTATTTTTACTATAAAGGACTATACTTACATTTTTAATTAATCAATAATTTTATTAAGGCACTGATTTTCAAAGCTTTATTTTTTCAATTCACGTACACATTTTATGTTAATGCTTTTGAATACGTTCGTATGAAAACATGTCTCTGCCATAAACAAGTGTATCGTTAATAAAACGTTTCGCCTTGGGATATTTTGGCCTGCTTGAAATACCAGTTCCTAATTGGATATTTCTGTGAAACTTCAGTCTTCAGAATATCAATTTTGTTAAAGCTCTCGGATTCATGAAAATATCCAATTATCAAGCCAAAGGCAGTAATAATCGATGACTTACCTTCCTACAGGTATATAATGCATATCAGGCTCTATTGAGTGGACTAGGCAAGATGTTGCAAGTTTGTCACAGCGCGAGCGCAACCATTGGCTCAGACGAATACGTACGAGGCATTTTTTGAATTTTATAGGATTTAGCAAGCAATTAAATTAAAGAATGGAATAATACGCTAACATGGTGCCTGGGCGCAATGACGGAAATGTACTTTGCTCGAACATTATAGGAGGTGGCAATAACTACTTGCGGCAATCTTAACTAAACCATCTTGTTTCAGGATAATCTAGAGAGTCTTGGTAGCTTTAGCGAAATTCGGAGTATGCGAATATTCATTTTCAAAGTTGCGTTCTACGCCCTCTAAAAACACAATCAAGCGCAAGACGCATGAGGAATGAATATTCGAATACGTGAAATATACACAGCAAATGAGGATTCGAGGGAGCATTTTCTAAGAAGTAAAAAATGAAAACGTGTCAAACTTGCTTGAGAAAAAATTTGTTCGAATCCCCAGTTGCGTAAGACGCTAATTAAAAAAAAAGCAAAAAACTGAGTTAAGGAGAAAAGAGAGCCTGGGCAAATACTCCCGCTTAATTGTGTAAGTCGATTGCCCGCGCGCTGGTGGCGGGCGGTCGGCCGGGCCTGTGTCGTACATATACCTATACCGTCTTGAGGGGTGCTGGTGACGTGTTTCTTGTATTACATAAAAGCAAAGCGAAGCTGCAACGTATATGCATACAATACTCACAGAAAGTAGCGCGAGGGGGCACACAATTATATATCCCACACACAGAAATCACAGACTCTCTTTCACTCACACCCGCGCGCTGTCCCGGATTGTCTAACAAAATGCGGCATTTCGGTCGCGCGGCTTGTCCAGGTCCATAGTACCAGTAAGAAGCTTCTTTACCAGCTGGACCATCTCGTGCAAGTCTGTAACCAACCCCAGGGGATAGACCACACGACGAGAAAACACGTACGTCCTCATGCATGCCTGCCACTTGTTCTCCCTTTATGTGTGTGTTTTGTCGTTGTTGTCTTGTCTCTCATAGCTGTGTTGTCTCCTTATGTGTCGTTTGTTTATCTTTACGCGCCGCTGCCGCGCCAGATTGCTCGGCGCTCGCTCACTGTGTCACCACACATCGCACCTATATGTGTGTATATATATATATATATATATATATATATATATATATATATATATATATATATATATATATATATGTTGTAATGTATACGTTCTCCTCCACCTGTGTGTAAACGCACCTCGTTCACTCTGTATACCTATACACGCACACACACAGACTCACACACAAGTGTATGTGTACACACTCGTTGTACATACGCCGGGGTTTTATTGCATGCTGTGGGGCCTTTTGCACCTTGACGCGGCTTAGAGTGCCGCGCGAGGATATAGACGACTTATTGACGGAGGCTTCTCCGGAGTCGCGCGTTAGCTTTTGTGGTGGTAGAGCTGCTACTGTGGTTGACGAGATGAAAGCAGAAGCTCTTGCTTGGTTTATTGAAGTTGGGAATATTGTGTCTAACACAGCGTTGAGTCACTCGAACTAACATTGTATTACGTATTATAGCTAAATAAAAATGTGCTGATCTTGTAGAAATTGAAACTCTATTTTGTAAATCTAAATTCTAGCCAAGTTTTGATTGCCGGGGCTTAATTTAACTTTGACGAATTCAAATTCAAGTTCTACGCTTTTCGGAGTGCTCTGCAAAGCCAGAACTCGTGGCGTCGCAATCACGGCCAAATTAGAATTGCAAGCCCATTGCACCGTCCTTTCCGTTTTTTTTTTTTTCATTCAACCTTTCCTTCTTCCACTCCCGCAAAGAATCCACATCGCGGAAACTCAATGCTTTAGAGGAGTAGTGGAATATAAACTCTCTAATTGGAAAACTCCGGGGCAATAACTATAATTTCATTAAAACTTTTTCCGTTCGACTTTAATTAATATCCCTTTTCTCGCCCGTCCCTCCTCTATTTTTAAAACAATACCCACTCCAGCAGCACAAAAGCACAGTAGAAAAGTAGTAGTGGTAGTGGTAGCAGTAGTAGTAGTAGAAGATACTTGGCACGCTGCGTGTTTATTAAGAAAGTACAACGTGAACTGGGGTAATATTGGTCCTTGAGCGAATTTTCAAACCGGCCTGTCTTTGTCTGAATCGATAAAAGTTTGAACGCTTCTAGTTCGCGAAATGTGTTCTTCGCCTGAAATAGAGTTTCCTCTCATGCACCCTCATAACTTTCAAACTTGATTCTAGACCATCGAAATAGAAAATTTTAAACCAACAACTATATGAATAGCTCACAGATCAATAATAAACAATTCCCCATACGACGGTGTACGAAAACCCATGGTCCAATCGATACGCATTCTGACAGTTGCTTTCGCACGCGATACAGAGTCAGGACGGCCACATGGACGGCCGTGGTGGAATGAGTGGGAATCCGGCAGCCGACTACAGCGAAGGCGCGTCGCACGTGCTCGCGGTCATACACCAGATACTGGGACATCATCGGGCGCTCGAAGCTCGCTGGCACGCTAGGAAGATCAAGCTGCACCAGAGACTGGCGCTGAGGTGAGTTGCTTTGAAATTTCACTTTTGAATAATAAAACTTTCTGTGCGTGGATACTATCGTTAGAGTCTTAGTTTAGAAATTTAAAGATCCTTTCAATAGATGCCACTTGTTTCGCCAGTATTGGATTCAATTTAGAGCTGTCGAGCAAGAAGAAAGATTAGTCTTCTTGTAGTCAAACGTTCTTTTGTACTTTCCTTCAAATATTCATCAGTTTTTTTGAAAGTCACGCTAGAAACTAATGTACACCGAGCGTATGGACTTTTTACGCGGCTCTTGTAAATATTCAATTGTTGTCACAGATACGTTTATTCTATTTATTTTGAATCTCCGCTTGGGCGACCTCTTCGCTCTCGATCCATTATTTAATCTCCTTCGTGTCCCTCGTATTTTTCAAACCTAACTTCCTATACGCAAATACATCGCTATTGCTTCGTATCACACAATTAAAGCATTTTTCCAAACAAACAGTAATTTCTTGTGAATGCTCATTTTTTTCAGACTATTCCAAGAGGACGTGAAGCAGGTGCTGGACTGGCTGACGAACCACGGCGAGGTCTTCATCCGCAAAAACACAGGCGTGGGCAGGAACCTGCAGAAAGCGCGCGTGTATCAAAAGAGCCACGAGCACTTCGAGAACGTCGCGCAGAACACCTACACGAACGCCTCGAAGCTGCTGACCGCGGCCGAGGAGCTTGCCCACACGGGTGAATGCGCCCCGGACGAGATCTATGCGGTCGCCCAAGAGCTCGAGGCCCACGTCAGTAGCTTCGCCGCGCGTGTGGAGCAGCGTCGACGTAGGCTCGACCTTGCCGTTGTCTTTTATACGCACGAGAAAGAGGTATACTCATATTGACCATGTGATTTGATCAGCATCGACCGGTGATGTCGAGTCAAATTGTATAAGACTGATTTTGTGTATTTAGTTTAGTTACACCACGGTAGATTTTAAGTTTCGTTTTGCTTCGTTTACATGTCATTAGCCTATCAATGATAAATCTTACTATAATTATTATTACTTTAGTTTCATGATTTGCAATTCAAAGCATCGTTCGTTTCATTAACTTACAATTTAAGAATTTTTTCAGAAGCTTACAATAGCTATATTAATAATGCATTACTTTGAAATCAAACATTTCACACGGCATATCAATATAAATTCACGCTTTTAATTTAGCATTTGCATAAATTCACATGATTTCCACGACATTGTTTAACGGAAGTCGAATTCTTAACAATCGATATATCGAGCACCAAAGGCCAAAAACTTTCGCGTTAGTTCAATCTTCGACACCACCTTCACTCGCCCCTCATAAACTCCATATTTCGCTTGCTTGTCCGCGCCGCAATAGCTATCCGGTTGGGTTGACGAGCTGCGGCAGGAGCTGCAACAGGACGAAGTTGCCGAGAATCTCGAGACGGCCGAGCGTTTATTAGAGCAATGCGCCCAGCACAGGACCTCTTGTTTGGAAGCTTGTGCATCCACCATAGTGCAGGGCGAGGCGCTGCTTCAGGAGCTCAGGGACTCTACCGAGATGCCCGATACCACCGGATCTGTGAGTATATTGTATATCTATGTAGATAGTGTAGGTGCATAGACAACACGATTTCGCTCTCGGCAAAACTTGCTGTAAAAGTCTGATGAAAGACGGAGCCGCTAGGAGTTTTCCTGCCGTTCTTTTGTACTCTGGAAGCTTTGGCCTTGTTTCGCCTGCGCCATACTATTTTGAATTTTGAACGGGGATTTTTCGAAACAATAGAACCCTGTTTTACTCTACTTTTTGCGTATAGCTTTGCAGTCGCGTGTACCTGTTTTTGTTTTGGGGTTCGCTCAGTTTTTAATTACAGGATATCGCAAATCATGTAAATATAAGTACTATTTTTATTTACCACTTAGCCTGATTAATTTCATTAAAATTCATCCTTAACAGATCGCAGCAGTGGAAGCAGCGCTGGATAGACTGGCAGGTCTCCGTCAAGAACTCGAAGATCTGTGGGCGACTCGGAAGCTTCGTCTTGAGCTTTGTCTAAGGTTGCGAGTTTTCGAGCGTGATGCCCTCGAGGCTAGTGGCCAACTCGAAATGTGGGCCCAGGAGATGCAGAATCCACCTCGTGAAGGTTCGCCTGAACAGCTATTACGAGCTCATAACGATGGTGTCGTGCATATGCAGAACACTGCGTTCCAGGTGCTACAACAGGGCCAAGAACTAGCCCAGGTTTGTTGCGTCTCTGAGTTTCTCAAGCATTTCTCTTTCATTCTATCTCTTTGCCTGGATTATGAGTTTGAGTTTTGTCGTGTGCGATCTTTTATGTGTATTCCTCGAGAATACCCTGTTAATTACGACTCTTTTGGTAGTTACGGAAAATTTCCTTGTGATATTTCAAAACTTGAATATCGATGTTAATTATACTTGTACGTGTACCATTGCTGTACTGGTAATTTATTTATTCATTATTTTTATTGTATTAAATACTTATGAGTATTGAAAAGTAACGAGATTACTAGTACTGATTATATTCGTTAAGTTTTTTCAAATTTATTTTTTGTTGACTTTGTTTACGCAGGATTGCATGAATATTACGATGCAAAACTGTTCGAATTATCTTTCAAAATGTACCTATTATTAAATTGATATTGTCTTGTGAATTTATACCTTGTAACGTATGTTGAGTAATTTTTGAAAACCGTCGTCGTCTTCATTTGTGAACCATACACACACTAAAAACTCAAGCTTCTCACTAAAAAAACTGTATCCGCCTTCGCGTGCTGAAGAGGAATTTCCTTTACCAAACGCAGGTCCTCGATCAATCTGGCGTCTGCATCATGGCTGACGGTCAACACACGGCTGCTAACCGCGTCCAAGTTTTACTCGAATTTCTAAACGAGCGTGAAATGGATGCCGAAGAAATGGCAGAAAATCGCCGTGTCATACTCGAACAGACGGCTCAGTTGGTGCAATTGCAGCAAGATGCAGGCCATGTCGCCAATTGGATCAGGAACGGCGAGGCGATGCTACTAACAACGCTCAGAATACCGGAGAACCTACAGGATGCTGAACAGCTCAGACACGAGCACGAGCAGTTCCAGGTCGCTATCGAGAAAACACATACATCAGCTGTGCAGGTATGGATAGCTTTTTGATTAGTTTGTAGAGAGCTGATGAGCTTATTTACCGGGTGATGAATTCGATTTTTACATTTGATTACGAACTGTGAATAGAGTTATTTATCTTCTATAGCAATGGAATTGGATGATTTCGTTGGGCGATGAAGGTGGGCGTAAACTCAATTTTTTTAGTTGAATTTCGAAGTTTAATATAACTTTTATAAATTTATTTTTCGACCCGATTGAGTCTACATTTTTTTAAAGGATTCTAATTATGTAGAAATATAGAACATAATTCGAATAGTGCTAAACTTACGCATTAAGCAAGACAAATTCAAGAATTGCGCACTTATATAGCTCGAATATTGCGTGATAAAAACCGGAAATAAATGTGCTTGTTTTGTTACTCCAGTCATAATATTTACATTCGTGGAGTTCTTTGACTGCGCGAAGCGCTTCAATTGAGATGTTCTCTTGGTTCGCTACTGTAGTGTAAAATATTTATTAAAACAAAGTATAAAACGACTTTTCTCCGAATTTCCAGGTGAAACATCGGGCGGACGCACTGGTTAGCGCCAACCACTACGATCCAAAGAGCATACGCGACGTAGCCGAAGACGTGACGAAGAGGTGGCAGCAGCTGGTGACGTGCGCGGAAGAGCGACACAAACTCGTAACTGCGAGCATCAACTTCTACAAAACCGCGGAACAGGTGAGACCTCTCTTTTATTATTGTTCTTCATCAGTCGCGAGACGGCTCTTGCAAAGACAATTGACAAAATGTGACATCACCGTCGGTATTTTATTAGTAGTCAGAAATCTTGAATCGGTAGACGTGTTTGTTTGTTGTTGTGCAATTCTAATAAGCTTCTTTCATAGTTGTAAGAAATAAAGTGACGTGTGACAGATACGAGAAAATGATATTTTAACTATATTTTTGACATATGATATATTTATCACCAATGATGCTGTACATATACTGTTATGCAATTTGGAACAACGCCGAGGTAAAATACTTTTTTAAATCCGCAAATTTTGAAAGCGACAACTAAATCATCTTTTAAAAAAATAACGTAAAACTAAGCTTTGTTCACTTCCGCAAGCAATACCGGTTACCGATAACAATAATAATTCCAAGTATGATAACATATTATCGCTGAACTATCCCAAAATGGTGCGTTTCGCTAACTAATTCCTATTACATTCCACAGGTACGGTCAGTCCTTGACAGTTTGGAGCGCGAGTACAAACGTGACGAAGACTGGTGTGTAGGTGGAGAAAAGGCCAATCAAGTACCGAATTACATTACCAAACACCAAGAACAGAAGGAAGCTTTTTTGAAAGCGTGCACTTTAGTCAGGCGGACGGCAGAGACATTCCTCAAGTATACGAACCGCAGCCTGCAATTTTACAGCTATCAAACCACGGGTGTTGCTTCAGAAAACAAAGTCAAAAGTAAGCAAGAACCAACATTCGGTACTAATTTATCTAATTTTATGCAGGCTCTAACATGCCGTTCACAACTCTAGGCATTTTGGAGGAACTTCTGAGTAAGGAGAACAAAGTCCTTGAATACTGGACGCAGCGCAAAAAGCGGCTGGACCAATGCCACCAATTCGTACTGTTCGAGCGCAGCGCCAAGCAGGCCCTCGAGTGGATCAGCGAGACCGGCGAACTGTATCTTGCGACGCACGCCAGCGCCGGGCGCAATCGCGCTGAGAACGAGCAGCTCCTGCACGAGCACAACGAATTCAAGGGGGCAGCCAAGGTGACTTATAAACAAAGACTATGGGAGAATGAATGATTTTTCTTTTGCTTTATTTTATGCAATTTTTGCTTTATATTATCATTGCGATTTTTACATGTGTGGCTGAATGAGTGTCAAAGTGAAATGTATAATTGATCTGCACTAACTTTCATAATCATCATTTATTACGTTTAACTCGTCATGCAAAATATAACATCGATTCACCGTAGTAGTTTGAATCAAATGTCTTTAAAAACTGATTGCCGGGCAAAGAAGATTCGTTGTTTTATTTGTGTGCCGCATCTTTGCAAGAGCGGCAGCTGGCACAGATACTCGAATCGAAGCGAAAACTCTGCCAAATCGTCGGAAACGGTTCAGCATTTTTACCAGAAACGCGGCTTGTACGCTCTACCTTACGATGCGACACACTAGGCTACCGTACCGAACTCTATTCTTAACGTGTTCACGGATTGTCGATATTCTAGCGAATAACTGCAACCAATACTGCAGGTCAAAACGGACATGACCAATTTTTTTCTTGGAATGACTATCATGCTTCTAAAGAACTCTCGTAAATTAACA
This sequence comes from Nasonia vitripennis, assembly GCF_009193385.2. Taxonomy (NCBI): domain Eukaryota; kingdom Metazoa; phylum Arthropoda; class Insecta; order Hymenoptera; family Pteromalidae; genus Nasonia; species Nasonia vitripennis. The sequence continues at coordinate 12,460,573 of NC_045757.1, forward strand.
TATTCCTATGTCGTATCTTTTGGAAACTCTGAAATGAGATAAAATTATACAACTCATTTCGTAAAATAGTCAATTCTAATGTAGTGAACTTGCCTGCTTTGAAGTTCTTCATCAAAGTGAGATATAGGCATTTCTTATAGTACATGTATTACATTTTTTTACTCGCTTCAACTTATTAATATAAAATTAACCATTATATTAGTTATTATTAATGAAATCGAATATTCATTTCTATTTAATATTTTAGGAAACTCGCGAAAGAGTGAAACTGCTTATACAATTAGCTGACAACCTTGTCGAAAAAGGTCATGCCCATGCAGCTGCAATTAAACAGTCAGTCGCCGAGGTGGATCAGCGATACAAGGACTTCAGCATGCGATTAGATTGCTATAAGACGACAATAGAAGATGATTTAGAAATACAGTCTGATGAGGGTCCGAAAGAGATAACCATAGATAGAAATTCAGACCCTCTTTTAGAAGAGAAAATTAAAGGAAAAGATTTGAAGGAGTTAAATGAAGAGAAACGTAGATCTGCTAGACGAAAAGAGTAAGTTTTAATGTTCTCTGGCGAGAAAATGTATGCTTATTTTATTAATGCAATTAATTATTTACAGGTTTATAATGGCTGAGCTTTTACAAACTGAAAGAACTTATGTTAAGGATTTAGAAACTTGCATTAGATGTTTCCTTGAAGAAACAAGAGCCAATAAAAGTAACGTACCTCAGGGTCTTCAAGGTCGTGAATCAATAATTTTTAGCAATATGGAGGAAATACACCGGTTTCATTGCGATATTTTCCTCCGTGAATTGGAAAAATACGAGACAATGCCTGAAGATGTCGGACATTGTTTTGTTACTTGGGTAAATACCAAACATTTATTCTTTTGCTTGTAAATGGTATTTTTATGAGTCATATTTGTTAAATTTCAATAATCATTATTTCAGGCTGCCAAATTTGATATGTATGTGACTTACTGCAAGAATAAGCCAGAAAGCAATCAGTTATTAGTTACGCATGGTGGCACATGGTTCGAGGATTTGCAAAGAAAGCACAGAGTGGAACATCCGATTGCTGCTTACTTAATCAAACCCGTGCAGAGAATCACAAAATATCAGCTTCTACTCAAAGATCTCCAGGTGTGTAAAATTCAATTTGGCAAGCAACGATAATACTTTGTTTTCATTTTTTTTTCAAATTGCGTGCATATCGTTCATGATCAAAATAATATTTCTGAAACTACTTGGGCGATCAAAGTTTCATTTGCATTCCTCCTATAAGCTTTCTGACAAATGGCATTTATCTATTTAGGCATGTTGCCAGGAAGGTCAAGGCGAAATCAAAGATGGTCTCGAAGTTATGCTGAATGTGCCTAAAAAAGCAAACGATGCCTTACACTTGAGTCTTTTAGAAGGCTGCGATGTCAGGATAGATACACTCGGCGATGTAGTTTTACAGGATCCCTTTACAGTTTGGGATCCTAAGCAATTAATCAGAAAAGGTAGAGAAAGACACATTTTCCTTTTCGAGCTGTACTTACTCTTCAGCAAAGAAGTAAAGGATTCTGCTGGCAAGGTTTGTTATTTTTTATTTACCATTAATACATTTATATTTCTCGCGGAATTTTTCCCAGATTCGCGCGAGTTTCCTTATCCGTTATTAAACTGAGTTTCCTTGTCGCGTCTTTGATTTTTAACTTCAGTAAATACATCATATCTACTTGTATGGTACTGTCTTGTGTAAAGCAGAAAAAATAAGTAACGTATTTTAGAGAAGCAATGAATATTTATTTAATAACGTTTACTTCTAGCTCGGTGAGATAATAAATATATTTTTTCACATAATCATAATGCAAAATTCTATTTTATCTTAGGTAAAGTACATCTACAAAAGCCGGCTGATGACCTCTGAATTGGGCGTGACGGAGCACATCGAGGGCGACGAGTGCAAGTTTGCGGTGTGGACAGGTCGTGCGCCGACAAGTGACACCCGCGTTGTTTTGCGCTCCAACTCCCTAGAGTCGAAGCAACTATGGGTGAAGCGACTTCGCGAGGTCATCCAGGAGACATACTTTAGTCTTAGTATGCCGAAGAGTCCGGCAAAGAAGAGCTCGAGCCAGAGGTCCAGCAGGGATCTTGAAGAGTGCGCTTCTCTGGATGACAGTGTCGAAAATCTCGATAGAAACTCCCTTGCTTCATTCGGATCCACCAATACCACAGACTCCGATAAGGTAAGTGGACTCTAGAATTTTGAAAATTGATTGATTGAGAATTCAAAATTACGGTCTTACCATACTCAACATTTTCTACTGACGATGATATATGAAACACAGATGTCGATAAAGTAGGAATTGCTAAAATAGCACTGATAAATCTTATCAACATTTTTGCGACTATGAACAATACATATCATCAAAAACCTTAAAGACATAATATTTCCGAAGTGCATTTTAAATTTTGATTAATACTTGCAACCAACATTGAGCAAATTTGTACATCTACGATGCTTGAACTATATTGATCTACCACGAGACTAATAGTACAGAAGAAAAAAACACAGTCGATAGATCAACGTTTGTTTACAAACACTATTAGTGAATAAAATATGAAAAACCTCAATTACCAGCAGCATTAACTGATTCGGTGCGCGCCCAACGTGCAAATCGAGATAATCGGCGCTCGCTCAATTATTCAAATAAACGAAAACAATTATCGCTCTCGTGACTCAAATTTCTAAAGCCATTCGGCCGCCACAACGAGGGGCTTTACAAATTGCGAACTATCAAGTTCGCAATTAACGAGCCAGGAAAGCTTCTCCAATTTCGAGGCCTCTATTAAAAATCCATGAGCACGAACAACGAGACTCGAGAGAACATCAATATCGAGGATCTCCAAATGACATCCTCCGGACGAAGAGACAATGCCTGCAGTGAACGAAATCGATATGGAGGGCGAAATGAAGGAGGCGACAATGGGGAAGACTGAAGATATATCGAGGATTCCTTAATTTGGAATACCGGAGGACGAATACCGGGGTTGGCTCACTCGCATTCTCCCAGGCCGTTTACCTGGCCAGTTCGCCCGCCTCAATCAATCTGACGCCACCCACCCCTGGAATTCGCGCGAGCCGCCTGCTTTTGCGTCAGTACACCCTCTCTCTGTACGGCGCTGTATGGTGGGGCGGGCGCAGGTGCTCGCGCATGCGTCGCCGAGGAACGACCGCGAGAGAGAGAGGCTGATGTGCTGCTGCTCTTCGATGATCCACGGGGCGCGTGTCATATGAAATTCAAAACGCCTCGCCTGGCTCTGTCCGCTGTTTGCCATTCGGATATTTGCGGACTGCGCTTAATACACTGAGCTCGCTGGCGACTTTGTTTTTGTTTATATGTGCAGCGGAGGCGTGTGTGTCAGGCATTGCAAAAATTGCGAATCGATGCTGCCGCGATCACCGCAGATATTAAAAGAGTTTAAATCATATGAAACAAGTATCGTTTGTCTCGCTCAAATTTTCAGACTCATCTACATGACGACTGTGTGATACACGTGCGCCAGTGTCCACCCACTCATAACGCCAGGCATAATTAAAAGCCGAATAAATTCGAACCACGTGTATCCATAAAACAGTGCTCCCTTTATGTACGCAATTCACATTCATCCTGCTCCCGCTCGTTGAGTCCGGCGCGCACACAGTTACACGCGGTTACGCACACGGACGGTATAATCAGCAGGCTGCGCGTTATATGCGGTGTCGAAAATACCAATACATGTGCAGGGAACTGGCGTCCCGCGCGGTGCTCCTTGGCTCGAGCATGCGTTTTCCGCCGGAGTGTATAGCGCGTCGCGCATATAACCCACACAGGCAAAAGCCGGGCTGGCTGTGGTGGGGAGCAGCTGCTGCCAGGCATAGCGCGCGCGCGTCGAGTAGCTAGCTGTCCACGGTTGCCGCCGCCAGCAGTACGGACGCGACTCTCGACGGGTCTCGCGGCCGGACTCTCCAGCCTCTCTGTCTCGCCTCGTCTTCTCTTACATAGACTGCTCTTCTCGACTCGATCTCGCACTCTCTTCTCTTGCTCGATTTCGTCCTGGACACGCTCTCTCCTCCCGGTGTATCTCCGCCCTCTGTGTCGTCTTCGGGGCTATCGCAGCAGTCGTCAGCCTCCCTACACGCAAGTCAAGTCGTGTTTATACACACGCGAGCGCACGAGGTAGAAGGATAGAGGAAAGCAGAGAGAGAGAGAGAGAGAGAGAGAGAGAGAGAGAGAGAGAGAGAGAGAGAGAGAGAGAGAGAGCGAGAGAGAAAGCGTGGAATTGAAAACAGTGCCGTCCGTCTATACACACACGCAGATGCGATTGCCATCCATCCGCGAGTTCCGTGTACGCGCTGCAGGTGTGATGATGTGTCGGTGGCAGTAGGAGAGCAGGAAGGACGGACGTGTCACAGGAAGCTCTTTCCGCTCGCGAGTTTACCGGTTGTATATCTGCAGCTGCGCATGAAGCTAGTGCACAGCAGCAGCAGTGCAACGTAACTGCGGGACCCTCCGAGCCATGAGGCCCCCGACTCCGTAACCACGAGGAGAAGCAGCTTCGCGTACAGAACCATGCAGCCAAAGTCGAAGCGCACCAGGACGAGCGCCTTCTCGTCCCAGCAGCAGCAGCATCGTCGTTTTCGGCGGCTCCTCTCGAATCTCTGAAACAGCTTGTCGTCGTCATCAAGCTCATCGTAGAAGCCCCGACGTACGATCATGACGTCGCCGGCCGGTAAACCGGCCTCGATCGCCCAGAAGGCCAAGAGGAAGATCTCGCTGCCGTGGTTTCGGCAGAGCTCGGTGACGCCTCCGCATCCGGCCCTCGCCCGCCAGCACACCATCGACACGCCGAGCTCCTTCCACGCGCGGCTCCTGCGGCTACAGCCCTCCCTCTCCCAGGTATATACGTATACGCACACACGCACCTGCGCGCGTGTATAGGTGGATCGTTCATTCCCTCTCGCGCGCGCAAGAGAGAGAAGAGCGCGCGCGCGCGTTATCGAGCGGCCGGGGATGGCTGGGCGGGCGTCCCCGCTCTTTCTCTCGCGGTCGGGTGCCCTCCCTCGCACTCTCTCTCTCTCTCTCTCTCTCTCTCTCTCTCTCTCTCTGATACGTTATCCCCTACCTCGACTCCCTATGCGGGAACCCGGAGGAGAGAGAGAGAGAGAGAGAGAGAGAGAGAGAGAGAGAGAGAGAGAGAGAGAGAGAGAGAGAGGCTGCTGCGGGGGTGACGATGATGATGTTGATGTTCGAAAGGAGCTTAATTTTTCCTCCAGCCTCCGACGCTTATTCGTTCGAGCCTCGCGAGCTGGCGCGATTACAGCACAAGGAGCTTGGAAACTACCCCCGCCACGTCTTCGCCCTCCCCGGGAGAGCGCACGATATCATTGCCCGAATCTGCGTCTCGTATATAAGCTCTCGGCTATATACGCTGGAATGCATGCTTCCGCCCGTCCCTTTAGGGCAACTTCCACCACCGACTGCAGAGAGAGGGAGACTGAGTGAGGAATGCCGAATGTATCTCGACGCTCTCGGTTACGGTCGCGGTGAGCGAGATTCCAGGACGATTTTAGGCGCTGATTCGATTCTCTCTCTCACATACACGGCGCTCAAAGGACGAGGTTATTTTTGGACGACCCAATCTTTGCAAGAAAAAAAAATCGTAAGCTCTGCTATCTCGATGTATACTTATCTCTCCCGATGGCTCTGTCTCGTTTTCGTTATCACGCGCGATAGAGCTCCCTTGATACCGGCTCGATGCTCTCGAGAGCGAAATTTTTCTGCCATTGATATAGGCTGACGGGTCGCGAGAAAGAGAGAGGGAAAGAAAATATAACTTCTCGCTCCACTTGCCCCCCCCCCCCTCGTACGCGAGATAAAAAGAGAATTTTCAAGAGAAGAAGTAAGGTTTGTAAAAGAATTTCGACCATCAGCGTCTTCGAAAAATTAGAGCAGAGAGAGCGCGGAGAGTACAATATATGCACGAACAAAAGCACTTCCCGAGCGCCGACCCAATTGTCCCGGCATTGTCAATTCGTTAAGAACGGCCCAATTACGCGCGGCGCGAATTAAGACTCGGCAATGATCCGCTGCACGCTGCATCCGCAATATTACGATGAAGGTATAATAATAGCGCGCGGCGCATTGCCGCGTTCGATATTATTTAGGCCGTGCGTATAATGTTACGCATGTTCCGCGTGTCTGTATCAAGCATCAGAAGAGTCGCGAGGAAGATCGGACGCGTTGATTTTGAGCCAACGGAGCACGTGCTTGCGGCTACACGTACAAGTACACCATCTCCCGCATCTCTTATCGCGCGGCCGATTGATAAGCCAATATTGATCGGAAATGGAGGCAAATACGGGCACAAGGCGCTTCTTATACCTATACACACGTGCACACGCGAGAATCACAACCGCGCGACGGGAGAATTCCGCCGCTTTATCATCTGCGTCTGCCTCGCGAGAGGCGGGGAGATAAAGAAAAGACGAATTTATTACCGTGTAATGTCAAAGTTTTCCGCCTCGGCTTTATCTCTCGCTCCCCCGCGTACTCGGCTATACGTCTCCGCGCCTATCCAAGTGGACGCGGCTCGAAAACTGCCGAATTCCCACGAGGAGAAGGAGGAGAACGCGCACACTTGTGTTTCGAAGGTGTACCTCTGCAGGGGATTGATTATTCTATCAGCCGCCGAGATGTACACGCCGAGATTGCGAACACGCGAGATCCGCATTAGGGCCGTTTAAACTCTCCGATGTACAGCTTTTGTTATAATATTACGGATGAACGTGAAAACGAAAAACAATAACGATTCGCGCGTACACATAGTGTGTGTGTACCTACTACTGTGCATCAGTAGTAACCGTCAAGGAACGGTCGGACTCGGCGTCGCGCGCTACTCCAATACTGATTCGAGTGTGCGTGTGTGAGAAGAGTTTCCTTAACGAGGGGAAGCACTTTAGCGATAGCAATTAGTTCGAGAGTGTAGTTGTGTAAGGCAAATCGCCGGAACGAATTAAAAGTTTGAAATCCTTCGATGGGAAATCCGAGACTTTTTCGACGTCGTTCGAACTACTCGCGCGCAATTATACGCTATACACGCACGCTGTGTGTCGTTTTCGCGTTTCACTGAAGAAGAGAAAGAAAAGCGCCTCTCTGACCCACATGTCGCACTGCAGTATAAAAATTGCGGTACACATGGCGAAAATAGCTACACAGCGTCGTCTGATCAAAGCTTCTGGGTATGCACACGCACACATGTGCGGTATAAACACGTTGATGCTTTATGAATGAAGAAAAGGAGAATTATTCGCGCTATTTTCGGAGCAGCCTATTTTTATACTGCACATCATTCGACGAAGCTGCTGCGCGCGCGCGCGTCACGGGGCGAATTTAATAAGTTTATTATACATCTTCGCGAGAGGCAATGATTAATATCGGACGCTTTTTTATATGGAAAAGAGGTGAGAGAGAGAGAGAGAGAGAGAGAGAGAGAGAGAGAGAGAGAGAGACGTTCGTCGCCATAGCTACTGCGTATGCTCTCGCGTCGGTATATGAGAACTGCGGCGGGACGAGAGAAAAAAATAACGCTGCGCGAGCTCGGGGCCAAATTATTATCGGCGTTATTTTTGGGCCAGTAGCCTCATTCTTCCCGAGCACGCGGGTCGTAAATAATTTTATTATAACGAAAGCGCGACTCTCCGCGCGCAGCTACGCCTAGAGGGAATTTTTCCCTCCGCAGCTCGTAAAGCCGCCGAGAGGACGTGACGACTCGAACGTGGCTCGCGAGAAAAGAGAGATATATAGAGCAAATAGTGGCCATTGAAAATCGACGCGAGATTGCGGAAGCGTGGAAAAACACTGGAATGGAAGAAAATAAGGCAGCGGACGAGGAATCTCTCATATACATTTATAAATATCCGCAGCGCGCAGCTGTTCACCCTACTCTCGATATCCGATCACGAAAATTCATTTATAGGTGCGAATCAGCAGCTGCGTCTCTCTCTCTCTCTCTCTCTTCCTATCGCGCGACGAAGTGAAAATAACCGTCTCCTAATCGATTTCACTATATATACATCCCAACACATACGCGGGCGCGTCAGACACATGAAAGCTGTCTTTGATGGCCGAGCGCGCGCGCGCGTCTCCCTCCGCATCGAGGGGGTTATACACATACAGGTCCATGGAAGCCAGTGCTGGGCAAATATATTGCGAGCGAGTATATATCGCTGACAAAGGTGGGAAGCTCCTGCAGCGTGTTTTCTTTCTCTCTTTCGTCGCTTCGCTTTTTCGGCCGTTATAGAGTCGACGCTTATTCGATGAAACCCCCCCGCGGATCGAGACGGCTCGGCTATACTCCGTCAAGCCGCGACTGTGCGCGCGAGATAAAAATCCGTTCCTATTATATATCCTTCCTCTATTTTTCTGGGCTGAAATTTCAAGAGGAAAGACAAAAGTGTCGGAAAATGACCGCACGTCGATATGCGGACATAAAGGCGCAGTGTGTATAGCGCGTCATATCTGGTTTACGAGCGCCATACATAGATCGCAATAAGGGACACGACGACGGCGGCGGCGGCGGCGACGACTACGACGGTGAGAAACGATTTGTCGGCCGAGCGTTATCGCTCACAGCCCCGTGTACATACCGCGTAAATCGAACGTCGTATCGGAATCGCGATGGCGAAGGACACGCGATTCCGTCGTTCTTTCCTCTTTTTTTCTTTCTTTCGAGCTTGTCGCTGCAGAGCGAGAGAACTGTATTGCGATGCGTGCTGTTGTATAATTATTTTTAACCGCTTCCGGGATGAATCAGTATGCTGCAAGAGACGACGGAGTCTGATTCACTGCGCGATTCTCTAATCGACGTGAAAAAAAAATTAGGAAAACATATACGCAAGCTAGTAGCTTGATGAGTTGGAAGTCGCATGGATACACATCAGTGAGGTGAAATAATAATTGAATGTCGATCTAGCTGACTTTCGTAAATACTTAGCTCGCGCGGCGGAACCGCAATTTCCCGCGAAGAATACTGTAGCGCTGTATAGCTCGCTTCTATATTTAATACTCGCCCGCAGCACATCAGGGCGCGCATCGAACCGTGCACGAATCTTCGCGCCATGAATTTTTCAGCATTGAGACTCGAGCGAATAAGAGAACTAATCGAATCCCGCGCTGCAATCGCGTGTATAACGTACGTATACCTTTATATACTTAACCCACAACTGCAAACCGGCGATTATTTAACTCCCATTCTAGTCCTATTCTAGTCCGTGTATAAGCGTGTATAATTTTGCCAAAATATACCGACTGCATCAGCCTTTTGTTCGGCACAACTGCGCCACTCCCGATGCTGCGCTGGCGTATGTTAGATGAAGTGTTTCTGGAGAGCGTTACTTCGGGCATTATTGGATTTTAAATTTCGCGCGAGTACCAGGAGAGAGAGAGAGAGAGAGAGAGAGAGAGAGAGAGAGAGAGAGAGAGAGAGAGAGAGTAGGCGAGGGAGGGCTGCTCTCTACTCGTCTGGCACTCGGAGGAGGTGTGCGAGCGCGAGCGGCGCATGCAAATTATCGGCGACCTATATTGTCGGGAGATGCTAAAAGCAAATCGCATTATTTATTAAGACGCGCGCGAGCTTCGCTGTAATGAGCTTCGTGCGCGCGTTATACTGATGCACATTTTAGAAATACACTACTACTTCGTGCACACGTGTGGTTTTTTCTTGGTAGATCGAATGACATACAGGTCTCACTGTATTCGACGTCTCCTTGTAGTCCGATACGCTTGCAAGAGAAACTATACTCGGCAAAGAAACATGGCACATACAGTACCGCGAAATCGCCGCCGCTATCTCTCTCTCTCTCTCTCTCTCTCTCTCTCTCTCTCTCTCTCTCTCTGCCGGCGTTTCCACAAAAGTCGAAAAATCCGCGGTTGCCTCTTGCTTCGATTTATCGTCCCGACACTATATACTGTGACCGCAGTCGTGCACTTCCTCTCTCTCTCTCTCTCTCTCTCTCTCTCTCTCTCTCTCTCTCTCTCTCTCTCTCTCTCTCTCTCTCTCTCTCTCTCTAACTCTTCGACGTCTTTCCCCTAATCGACTTGTTTCCTCTCTCCCTCGCTCTTCTGCGACCTATAATTACTCATCGGTTATTCAAAGCTATTATTCGCTCTCGCAGTCACGAAGCAGATGTGTCCTGAATAATTGATAATAATGCGGGGGACTACGCTCGTCGATGAAAAATTGAACGATTTGTACTGCTATATCGGCTGTGCTTATAGTTTTGGCATTTATATAGACCGGCATACTCGCTTACACGTGGTTCGCGCTTCGTTTTTCGCGCAAAGGAGCATCTCACGTGCTTGAATTTTCATGAATTCCGGGAAATAAAATCCACTGCGGCGGTATATAGAGAGAGGTAGAAAGATACAGAAAAATTCTCGGCGCGAAGAGACGAGCGTTTGAAAATCCAAACACGGCGTTTGTCGCCCGTTGCGCGAATACCATCAAACTCTCGCGCATAATCTGCCGGCGTAAAGTCAACTCGATGTGTTTGACGACCTTGTAAGAACGCCCCCGCGCTCGAAAAGTTATAAAACCAGCTGGCCGCGCGTCGTTTTGCTTCCCCCTCCCTCTTTCTTTTTTTCGGATCTCGGCGAGCGTAAAACTAAGCTAAAAGCGTATACGCGCGTCCTTTTATTCCGATGCACAAAAGTGCGCGCTCGTATGTGCTTTACAGGCGGCCGCGGGAAAAAGCGTTGTATTTTTTTACTATGTAATACCGACGCAGTGACGAGGAGAGCGTGTAACGCACGAGGATGGCTGCATATCCTTTAGAGAGACGTAATACAATGCGGCCACTGGACCGTCGGCGCTGGAAAAATTAAAGCTGCTTTCTATGATTTTCATCCTGAATAATTACGACGGCTATGAAGGTGCGCTTATCTCGGCCTTTTCAACGCTCGCGGATAATTAATGAATAATCGCGTGTATACGCAACGTTCGAAAAAAGGTTTTTTTTGTACCCTTTAACGCGGCGCAGAGATCGTCGCTGCCAATCTTGGCCGGATTTTCCGGCCTAGGAGAGTCTCTTATTTAAGCGCCTGCCCCGGTTTTGACACACGGCGTGTCCGAAGCTTATCCGGGCATAAGTAATGCATCAGCCTCGCTCCGTTGGGCCGAGAATTCAAAGACAGCCTTCCCTACACTCTCGATCGCTGTATATACGTGTGTGTGTATGTATGTGTGTGTGTGTGTATGTGTACACTTCGTCTCTCTCTTTTGCTCGACTTTTTTTGTGTATGCATATTTGACTATTTTACTCTCTTTCTTTTTGTAACTTTCATCTCGTTCTCGACGTACAGTCGAATTTGCAATTTTCCGGGCTCTTATATTCGAACGAGGTTAGTCGTAGTCGGGGAGGGAGGCACATAATCTATCGCGCTAATTTTTCACGACTTTAATCATGCACGAAGCGAGTCACGCGAAAGCTCTTGCCTGCGCCCAACGAGTAGTGTATAGCGGTGTCACTGAAATTTAAAATGCGAAGCCCCGTTAAAAATCGAGAGCAACTCGTAGTGAGCTACATTTTCCGATTTCCGAACAATTAGCCCCACATAACGGCCTCAGGACACTAATACATCAGTTCAGCTCGACTCAACTCTCCATTGTCCTACAAAGCGACCGCACACACTCGTGTCTCTCTCTCTTTTTTTGCACCTCTCATCGTCTCTCTTTCTCTTTCGGGGCACCTCCCTCTTGGCCAGCTTATCGACCCTATTCCGGCCGAGCAAGTACACCGCAGAGAGAGAGAGAGAGAGAGAGAGAGAGAGAGAGAGAGAGAGAGAGAGAGAGGGAGAGAGAGCCGGCGCAACATTGACACAGAAATACACACGTGCGCGCACCCCATAACCCACATCTATATAGCAGCGAGCCCCGCATATAAATATACATTCGTGGCCGTCCGCACGCGCTCACAAAAAGAGCCGTATTCGGATGGATGCCCGAGCACAATTCGATTTGTCCTTCTTCTCCTCCGCCTCACCTTCTCTCTCTATACTATACTTTTCGCCCTTTTTCGTTCGAACTTTCCAATCACTGACTTCGCTCTTGCGCCGTTATTTTTACCGGACCGCGACACGTCGCGTGTGTGTATATAGTGTTTATTTCTCCCGGTCAGCAAAGTTGTGATGCCGCTTTTTTCCGCGCGCTCGTTCGTTCCTTTGCGCGACGATGAGTGACGGAAGCTCGAGTATTGTGTCAGAGCGCGAGCTATCCGCTCGTCGGTGTTTTTTTTCGCTCTCGGAGCTGGTTGAGTGAGAAACAGTTTGGAGGGATTAAGTATGTGCGGCTGACGAGGACGAATTCGATAATTGATTGATAACCGCGAAGCTTTTCGTTTTTTCAAGTGACGTCTCCACGTGTATAATAGGGTACGACGGCGTGCAGGAAAAGTGTACATCAGTTACACATTCAACTCAAATTCAACCGAAGTACAAATTATTAACGAGCCGGCCCGTGAATTTCGCGTCAATAATTAATTCGAGCGTTCCCAATTCATCGAGTAGTCGATCATTCTCTCTCTCTCTCTCTCTCTCTCTCTCTCTCTCTCTCTCTCTCTCTCTCTCTCTCTCTCTCTCTCTCCCTCCATCTCGCTCGCACTCTCGCCGCGCAATTATCGCGATTGATCGTGGCATAATTGACCAGCGACGGTGTACCTACACTGCCAGTCGATATAATCGTAAAATCGTCGATAAGTCGGCAGCGTTGCCGCGAGTAATTCCGAATACGCCTCCTGCAGGTGGTGTTCGTTGATTAGTTGAATCCCTCTCGGGTTAATCAAACGGGATACTATGTCGCCGTGATCGAAGCACTTTTTTCTGGCCGTTACACCCGCATATACCAAAATTGAATGCACCAGCTGTCGCAGATGATACACACACAAACAAATCGCCACTGCGCTAATGATCGACAGCAAAGTTGTAAACGAGTTCTGTTGTACTTGTCTCCGGCCCCTCCCCTCTCGTCGGCCAAGATTGACTTAGGTCTGTGCAACGTTTGCCCATAGCTCGCTTTGCATATACGCGCGCTCGAGAGGAATCAATATTTTCGGACAAACAGGCCGTTCTCTCGCGGCGCTAATTGAATTATTAATTAGTCAACCTGTCGTTTTCTCAAAGGCACGTGTGTGCCTCATCCATAGCAATCGATACAATAACAATTTAGTTTGTACACGTGGACGGATCGTTATGGCATACTCGGATGCGTACTGTATATATACACTGAAAGCGACTGGCCTTATCGCGTAGGTACCACTCAGAGCGCCGGAAGACAATGGCAAATCGGAATCCAATACTCTCCTTCCGTCGTTATAATTGAAAGTGCCGCGTGAGATGTCGATTCCGGGGCTGCTTTTTGTGGCTTTGTGCGTTGCTCGCTCGCGGTGTGTTGCTCTGTCTCTCTCACTCTCGCTTATTCTCTCTTTCGTCTGCTGGTTCGTTGGAAGGGATGTTACTTCTCTGCCAGCGGATATTGCGGCCCGTGAGTCGCTGCCAGTTTGACGCGGTTTTTGGTGCGATACGCGCCTGTCCACGGGACTGTCGAGAGTTTTTTCCCATCTGTCTCGAACGTTGATATTATTTCGTTTTTTTTTTCGCATTCGGTACTTCAAGAGGATGTTTGGGATACTTCCGACTCAAATCCTTTGAATAAGGTGCTGTTTCCACGAAAGAAAGCGAACTTGCTCCAGGCAAAGGCGAATTTCAATGTTCAAGAAAATTCTCTGAATTCCGCTTTGATGCGCTGTTGTGCGCGGTCCGCGAGTTTCTATAAAAACCAGCGGCAGCAGTTTGCAACGAGTCTGATTTTTAATAGTGACCTTTGGTGTACACTCGGTTTATCTTTACGCGAAATAGAGAAAAAAAGTTTTCCCACCAAAAAGAACGGATCTGCTCCCGCGGTAGCTCGTGAAAAAAAAAAACTGATAATCACGAGATTTAAAGCTCGTAGACCGCATCGATTATCTTCTCATTCGGCCGTTTCTATCTTTCTCTCCTTCCCCGTCTCTTTCGGAATGTAATACAACACACACACACAAGCCCCTCAAACCCTCCCGTCTTTTTCTCGACGGATTAATTTAGATTAATCGTCGGCTGCGCTCTTTTTCCCATTTCGCGTATACGCGCAGAGTCGCGCATTTATCCCGACCAATTATAACCCTCGTGTGTATAGACTGTCGGAACGGATTTTCGTCGTGCGTGCGCACAGCTTTGAATCTGTGTCATTTATTTCCTTTGTGGACTTTTGTGTAACTTTTTTTAATTTGAAAACCCCATCATTCAAATTTCAGAAACGAAATAAGGATTCTCAATCAATCATTTTCAAATAAGCAGTGGTGCGCCGCAAAAATGTATAAACTAAAAGATGATCCTTTTCTCTTTGCAGACCGGCGTAGCGGAGATGACGTGGGTGGTAGCAGATCACTCGGCAGCCCCGGGTACTCGGGAGCTCAGCGTTACAAAGGGCCAGCAGGTCGAGGTGTTGGAAAACGGCAGCGGCAGCGGTTTGGGCAGCAACGGAGGCAGTGGTAACGGCGAGTGGACATTGGTCAGGCTGGCCTCGACTCCCGGTCAGTCGGAGCCGCCGGCCGAGGGTCTCGTGCCGACGAGCGCGCTCAAGCAGCCACCCACCGCCACCTGCAAGACCTCGCCCTCGCGCAAACCACCGCTCGCGGCTGCACAGGCGCAGACGCCCCTACAGCAGGCCTCCCTCAACGCCGACGATGGTGAGTTTCGATCCAGAATTTTATTTCGCTTTGCTATACAGCCTACAAGAGGCCATTATCGAGAGGGATTTATCGAATCCAGCAGAGCGCTTATAATCCAAATTTCTTGTCCATCAGCAATCGTGAGTTTACTCGGAGATTAATGTATTTGCCCAGCGATATAGCCGCGGAATCCCCGGAGATAGCTGCTGGCGGAGCGTCGCAATATTTCCTAATAATAATAATCGTCGTGAAAAATCGGTCGGCGATGCGATTACATGCGTTGACACGCGCGTATGCAGCGTTTGCCCAAGGGAATCTCACCGAAAGTCGATCCGGCCGTCAGAATCACACAATTACATTCCTCTGTAAAACTCTCTCTCTCTCTCTCTCTCTCTCTCGCGGGTTCTCTCGCGGGATTTCGATAAAGAAGAGGTCGCGCGAATTATGCGATATCGGGCCGTCGGTGTGCTCGATCGTAATTTCTCGAAGCATCGCATCCTACTCGGGAGAGAGCGCGCGGTCAATTGAAAAATTGAGTCACGTAGTCGTGCGTCACAGTCGGAATTCCATCTCCCTCCGAGGAAGAGAGAGAAAGCAGCAGCCTTCCTCTCTTGATTCTCCCTCTCCTTTTTGCACCCCGAGAAAAGGAATCCGTCTTCGATCTTTCAGCTCGCTCGTTTTTCTTATCTTTTGTTCCTCTCTCCCTATCTCTCGCTCTCTCTCTCTCTCTCTCTCTTTCTCGCGCGCGCTTTTTCTCTCTTTGAATTTTCTGACCGCTTTTTTTAGCCCCTTTGTCCGCGATCCGTTAAAACTCAAAGGCGCGCGCTCGCGATTTGCGCAGAACTCGCGAGAGAGTACGAGAGGGATCGAGAGCTATACTGCAACGAGTTTGTTAATCCGCAGCGGGTGTTACTTTATATTGTGCGTAGCCTGAGTTTATATGCAGAGTAAACGTTTTCTTTGGCAGGAAGGCGCGCTTTGCAGTTATTTGCGAAATTTGCGATTAATCTTGTATACACACGCGCGCGCAGCATCCGTGTATGTGTGTTTGCGCGTTTTGCATTTGAATTTCATTCGCTCGAATTCGAGCCTTCTATAACGGCGAAAAATACGCGTAACACATCGACTTTCCCACGCTTCTCACGAAAAAGGGAGAAACGGCAACACACGCGAAACTGAGACTGGTTTCTCTCTCTCCCACAGCTGTATACTCTCATCTCTCTCTCTCTCGCGCAGACACACATCCGGCATGTGTGTGTGTGTGTACGCGCGCACACTCGATCAATACGCATGACGGCGGCGGTGCCTGCGACGACGCCTGTCCTTGACCAGTTCATCGTCGTCTTCGAGTGCGATATCTCTTCTTCTTCTATAATCACTGAAGGAGTCGTTGTCGTCGTCGTCGACCTGTGGCAGTAATAGTCGGCGCTGCAGATGTTTCTCGGATATTGTACTCCAGGCGCGCGCGAAATTAATTTTCCCGAGTTTCAAAGTTCGAGGGTTGCTCTTTTTTCACCGGGACTATATACGCATGTGCATACATATATTCGGCGAAAGGCAACGTGACTTATAATCTGCGTTTACACGCGGTTGTACAAAGATTTGAGATAAAGAGAGGCACAGGCTGAGTCGCTGAGTCAGTGGCGCAAACGCGGAGGAACGAATTTTTGTAAAACCCCGGGAAAGATATACCTATACAGGCCATATAAAGAAAATATGTATACCCAGCTCGCTCTTACGTTATATCGCCTCGCCTCCGCTGCAGGGCTCGATCTTCAATATCCGCTCTCTCTCTCTCTCTCTCTCTCTCTCTCTCTCTCTCTCTCTCTCTCTCTCTCTCTCTCTCTCTTTCACTTGCGCGCCACGGATTCTCGCAGTGGCGGCTTATTTTTATTTCCGCGCTCGGCTTAATATAGCCACTCTCTCTCTGTGCGTGTGACGTCTCAACGGTGAGCTCGCGCGCGTAAGCGAGCGAGCGTTAAAAATATTTTTTATATGAAAATTCGGAAAGAATCCAAGTCTCTCTCTTATTGTCGAACGCCTCGCGTGAGCTTCTTAAATATTTATTTGGCTCATAATAGGTGCGGCCATTTCGCACGGAGAGCTTGCGCGCGACTGTTTGCGAAGAGAGAGAGAGAGAGAGAGAGAGAGAGAGAGAGAGAGAGAGAGAGAGAGAGAGAGAGGAGGGTTATCGTTTGCGATGTTTCGGGGAAACGCGATGATCGATACGCTGTACGTATGTGTACACGGCGATATGCGATGGGAAAGCCCTGAGAGAGACAATGTGTCCGAGTGTTTCTCGGAGTTCGCAGACTGTTTGCCCGAGCGAGTTTTCGATACGCCTCAATAATTTTAGAACCTCGACATCGAAAACATGTACCATGAATATTTTTTCATAATAGCACGGGAGAATCAAGTCTAACGGCATCCGGTCTTGTTCTACTGCGCTCGCGGACGATCAACCGAATACCTGATTAAGCGCACGGGCGAGCGCCGAAAGCTCGGCTGTATACAGCTCTTAAGTGCACACTTGACCGTCAAAAGCTCTCTCGTGTTGTAAACGTTAACTCTCGCGGTGTATACATACACACATACACACACACGCACACGAGAGATAGACACAGAGAAACCTCGGCTCGCTTGCCAAGCGGCATAAATCGGAAAGCTCCTACTTCTCCGTGTGCATGTGTGTACAAGCCATAAGGTGGCGGCCTCTTCCGACAAGATCACACTTCTGCCCCTCCTCTCTTCCTCTCCCTCTTCCTCTCGACGTTCGTTATTTAACAATATTTATAAACGCACGCCGCGTATTCTCTCTCTCTCTCTCTCTCTCTCTCTCTCTCTCTCTCTCCGAGCGGCGTCTCACACGCGTGGCACGTCGCCTTTTCACCGTTCGAAGGCCAGCGCTGCGGTGTATAACGCATATGCTTAGAGCGAGCGAGCGAGCGCTCGGCCAGTTAGTTGGCTATTGTCGCGCGGTGCCGCGGACAAGCGCTACAGTAGTGGCCGAAGCGCCTTCGCGAGTGTTTCTTGCGGCTAGTCGTGCAGTTTTCGCGTTGTGTATACATTGCGCATCGAGGGCGGGAGGCTCGACTGGTCAGGATTCCGTCGCTACTGCAAGTCCTTCGAAGTAAGAGGGCTCTCTGCTTTCCCTTTTTCTTTCGAGAGTATATATTTCGATTTGTGTCGCGATCGACTTGGTGCTTTTTTTATATGCATCGTTGTTGTAGTAACAGCAGCAATGGTCTATTTCGAGCCGCATTTGAAATTCATTGTTCACTGCATAATCGAGCATTATAATTATAGCATAATATCTGCAACGGTATGATACGCAGTAGCCCGAGCCCATAAGATTATTTACACGATTAATATTTCTCCGAGACCGGCGCAACGGCGGAAATAGACTCTTTTTGTCTTCCACGCGGGTGAAAAGTCCTCTCTACTCTCGCAACAAAAAATTCTTTCGAAGTGCAAGCTCCGGCTCCGATTAAAAAAAGAAAAAATAAAGAGCTCCGAGTGTCACGCGCACACACGCGTTCTCTGGCTATGCGTATATAGTACAAAACGAGGCGTGAATTTTCACCCGCAAGTTTCTCGAGTGCGACATGGTGCGAAAAAAGTACTGACCGATACACCCTTTCGAGTGATGTGCTTCGTGACAAGGGAGGTATTGAGTAATTCCAGTGCACACACACACGCGCGCGCTTACACCTGATCTGACATGTGTCAAAACATGGCCGGAGACGATCGAGCCGAGGACTATAACGTGACAAAGACCAGTGCGTAAAGTCAGCGAGTGATAACCGCCGCCGTTGTTCTCTCGGCTGTGATCGAATACACGTATTGCACCATACACCTCGTATACGTACCAAAAGTGCAGCTGCGTCGTAACCGCGAACAAGACATGTCCAAGGCATGCAAAAAGCAAGCGAGCACCTCTAGGAGAACTCGCTCGTTGCCTCGAGACGCATCAGGTAAATCACCTCGACGTTCAACTGATTATCCGCTTTCTCTCTCTATCTTCTATTTTTCTTTCGCGCACTGCAGAAGCAGCCGTGAATCGTCAGGCGGCGCTTTGTTTCGTCGCCGTATACTTATAACAAGCGACTGTTGTTTCAAGTGCGCTTTATCGGCTGCAATGCGGTATCTTTATTATCATTTTTTCTCGTCGGTAAGCCAACGCTTTCGCGAAACTGTCTGGGCGACAAAAGTTTCACTCGGTGAAACAATACGTGTATTTATATATACGTATACATCGTAACGAAGCTTTCTATTCCGAGCGAATTTCGCGCTCGCGAATTATACGATACACACACGAAGCTCGCGGGGGAATGTGTCGGTATTCAATATTTTATAATTAGTATACGGCGATGCGCCGTGCGACATGAATGTTTCATGAGCTGCACGCTGTCTTGTATTATATTTCATAGTGCTACGGAGTTATTTCCGATCATCACGATGAACAATGGAAATCCCGCGTCGAGATGAATTTCGATCGATTCGGCGAAAATCGCAGCGCGATGACATCAGTGTATATATGGTATAGCGACTATACCTACTACAACAACGAGCGCATCGTCGCGAGCAATTTTCTTCATTAGCGACGACGAACGCAGACCGGTCGTAATAGCTTCCGCTCCTAAAGTATCGTCGTTCTCGCAAATTCACGGTCGACCGCCATGTATTGCAAGCGTTATTGTTGTCTTTAAACTACACACGCCGGGGCGAAAAATAACTCTTGTTCGTTATTAACAAGCCCGAAAATAGTCGGGGGAGCGCTACTTTCGAGTAAACCGTGCGCTTATTGTGCGAGAGGAAAAGGAAACGGTCGAGCTATTCCTCGCCTTTTAATGTGTGTACAGAGGGCAGATCCGTATGTGAATGGGGAACGTTTATCGGCCGTCGCATACTGAGCGTGCAGTGTTCCTTTCATGCGCGCAGCTTTTTCTATACGCGCATGTAATGTAACAGGAGGTGACGATACGAAACGCGCGCGAAGAGCTCGAGTGTATTTGTGCCAAAACGCGTATAATTGTGTCCCGAGGTTAACATATTCATTATTGAAAGTGTCGGAAATTCGCGACATTTTTCTCATTCTCTCGCTACTATACACTCGCGCGCTTTACTGCACCAGGAAACATGAATTTTCAGCTGCGCTGCGGGCTGTCTCTATCTCTCTCTCTTTCTCTCTTGAAAGATTGCCGCAATGCGCGCGCTTATTTTCGAGTTTCGCTACACGCCTCCTTCGTGCGGCGCCTTATCAACAAATTGTTTACTTAAAAAAGGGCATCCTTGTACAGTACAGCGTTCGTGATCCAGTTACATTTGGACTAATGCAAGAGATCGTGTGCGCGCATGTACACCTTTTAATTATCCTAATTGCCCTATCGGTATAATCGTCAACTCTCGAGGAAATTGAGCAGCGATCGCGTGTGTGCTCGATCCCTCGCGAAAATGCGCATTTTAATTTCGCGCCGTTAAGAAAGCCGTATATAACGCTAGAGTACAAATGAACAGCGTCGAGTCGACGGGACGGCTTTTAAAGAGATTTATGCCGCCGCGAGAGAGGTTATTAAAAAGTCGTTAAGCCTCCCCATAGTTCGAGTCAGGGAACTAACTGCGCAGAATTAACACACAATGCTGTCTCTCGCGGCTCTACGAATTAGCCGAATAAAACATTATGAGCGCGCGGTATATCTGAAAAATATCGATTCCACATCAAAGTGAATGTTTAAGCACTCGAGCCTAATCGAGTATACCGAATCTCCAAACCTACTCCCATTAATCACACGAGCTCCCGCTATAGCAGTGTACACTATATAAAGATAAAACGAAAAAAAAGTATATTCCCTGGTGCATACGCCCTATCAAGAATGTCTCAAAACCGCAGCCGCCTATCTCAGTTGATGTACGTCGCACTCGGTCAACGTCAGCGCGATCCATTTTTCCCCGCACAGCTCAGCGGCGAATTGCCTCCGGAAAAAGCAAAGGTACACGGGAGCCCGCAACCGACGGAAGAGCATATATACAAGCGCGCATAGGAAATGTCTCTCAAGCCGCTGCAGTTCCGGGGCGTTAGCTCGAAAAGGCGGTTCGCGTAATAAAACGACGCCGACGTCGACGAGTAGCTCTCGCTGGAATAACGTTACCCACTGCACGAGGAGGAGAAGAGAGAGGGGGGAGGGCATAATATGTAGGCAAAGGAAAAGGTGTATACGTGCTGGTACGTCGAGCGCCGCTGGAGCGAATTTTCAATAACAAGGTTGTTAAGTATAGCACACGCGACTACATTACGGCGAATAATTTTTTTTAATTAGATTTTTCACCTCAACTTCTGCTGACGCATATCTACTGATATAATTTTCAGTAGCGAGAGGCCTGTGTACTGGGCAGTTTTGATCTTAGGAATGAGTATGTAAACAAACTCGCACGACCTATTTTCGCGACGATGAAAAGAATAAAATAACAAAAATTAAAAATAAAGATCCGGTGCTCGCTTCGTTTTTATCGCGCGCACCTCGTGATGCCGCGATACAGGCCACAAAACTCGCTCGAAATCCACCATTAAACTCTAAACATTGTGTCTACGCGACTGCGTCAGCCCCGAATTGTTGGCACGCGACAGCCTCGTCGCTCTGAATGAACCATCTACTCCTTCGTTGCCATGCTATGCTGCTGCTACCGCTGCTTCTGTATATTATATTCTACTCTTGATTAATCCTCATCCAGGCCGAGCTGAATAATCAACGCGAAGCGGTTTGTTATGCGACGTTAATTCGCGTTGTCAGCCCCGCGCGTGAATCGTATAACGGCTATTAACGGACGAGCTTGCGAAAAAAAAGGAATAGAACGCGTAGCTCGTCGACGAAGATTGATTATGCCGCGCGTTTTAGACTAATTTACCTCTCGCTCCGCGAGCGTGTGGGTGTAATAACGTAAGAAAAAAAGCATATTATACACGCCACGATTTTTACACGAAATCGAGATTAAAAGCTCTCGGCGCAGCGCTGTGACTAATCGACCTTGACTATAATCTCTCTCTGGCTTTTTCAACGTCGTGCGGTATACATACGGGTATTTATAATACGCATCTCATCCCGCGTGTATTTTCGTGCGCGAATAATAGGCATCGGCTTATAAGTGGTGCTTGATTAATTCGAAAAAAATGGACGATATCGCTTGGTAAACAGAGTCGGGATGATCTGCCTCGAATAGTGCGTATATAGGTTTGCGCGCGCGTGTGTGTGTGTGTCGGAATTAAACGGCGGCGAGTCTCTCGATGCCGTCACGCTCGAACTTTTCGAGAGCATACGATGGAGATGAGGTAAGTGCATACGCACTCCATCTAGAGCAGAATCTCAGGGGGGGGGGGAAGGGGATGAGAGGCGATGAATAAAATAAAAGCCGCGAAGGCGCCCAAGTGCCGCGGACCGAAGATAATCGCTACGGAAATAGACTGCGCCGGCCGAAAACAGCCGAATAATAACGAGCCTAATAATAGGGATAAATGATAAATTCGCGCAAGCGCAAGCATCGATGCCGGTTAATTATAGACGCGGAGAGAGAGAGAGAGAGAGAGAGAGAGAGAGAGAGAGAGAGAGAGAGAGGAGGAGGATTTTCGGGCTTTTTCGAGCGGTTACGCGTTCGGCGTTGTAAAGAAAGCTCGTTATTGTGATTCGAAATAAGCTCCACTGCAATTAACGATGCGTAACCGTGCAGCTTTTGCTACTTGTAACTTTCTTTCTCGAACAACAAATTGGGTTATTACAAGGTTGAGCCACTATACAACGCTAAACTCGCTCTTTTTCGTGTGCAAAACGACGCTATTGAAAATATGTCCTCGAAACTGTATACGATTCGTGCAACCTCGAAGGTTTTACGAGGCTATACGCACCGTTGAACTCGCAGTTGTAGTCGTCCGCGACCCTTAAGAAAAAGCATGCGCACATGTGTACACCGAGCGCGTAAAACGTCGCTCTCGGAGGCACGAGCGAATAATTAAACAGCTCTCGCGCGCAAGTCCGACTTGCGCAAGCACAGCATTAAAAGGTGAAACGAACTCGCGTGGAAACGTAATGAGGCAAAGTTTGGACTGCAGCGGACGAGGAAGTACGACTCGAGGGAGAAACACAGAGAGGGAGAGATAGTAACTAGATTCATAAGAACAACTTTTCTTATACCGTAGAGAGACAGAGAGAGGGAGAGAGAGAGAGAGAGAGAGAGAGAGAGAGAGAGAGAGAGAGAGAGAGAAGTCGTCGGAGGGAGCAAGAGACAGAGAACCAACTCGATAAGTTTGAAACGAAGAAAGCATCCGCTGACACATTCCGTAATCTGTCCGCATCGCTCTCTTTCAGCTCTAATGTATTCCGCTTGTAATTACATGCTAATTCTTTCCGAATGCCGGCTTTATTATTTTTCCTGCGAGAGAGCCGCGCAGCGTGAGAAGATCGTTTCTTCCGGAATAAAGATGAGCGCGTGGAAGAGAGAGAGAGAGAGATCTTTTTAAATTTGAGGACGAAGCTAATCCAGCGGAACGGCCTTCACGTCTCCGGGCAATCAATGAGCAGGCGTTCTTTGAAGTCGGCCGCGCGGGATATGTGTCTCAATTAGGAAGAAGACGAGCAGAAGCTTACGTAAGAATCTGATCTACTATCGCGCATCGATAATATACAACGTATATACAAACTCGTTCCCACGCGAAACATCTCTCGAGAGGGAGCTGCACCTTCTGTGCTTCGAGAAAATCCAAAACTCTTCCTCTCGAGTGTACACACTACGCTGCACAACGGTCCGTATCGATTTCCCTCAGCGGCACGTATACCCAGGCACACAAGAGTATAGCCTCGTGTATGGCCCGTTAAAACACTACTGCAACGCGTTGTAAAAACGCAAAAGTGAAACGCTCGCGCTGCACATGTATAGTATATACATGCATGCAGTAGCAGCTGCTATGTGTGTGCGCGCGCGCGCGTGTATGTGCATAGGAACAGGAAGAGCTTGGATATTTAAAGTCCGGGCACGCGTGCCGCAAATAAAAATTGAAGTGTGTATACCGCCCGGAGGGGGGATGACTTAAGAGTCTTATCTCGCTCGGAGACCGGATACACGCGCGCGCCTTGTGTGTGTGTAAGAGAGAGAGAGAGAGAGAGAGAGAGAGAGAGAGAGAGAGAGAGAGAGAGAGAGTCCGACACGAGCTTACTTACTTGCGCGACTGTACGGCTCTGTATTTTGTTTATTCTGGGGAAGAGGAAGTTTCATATAATGTATGTAGCATACCCCGCTGGTGAGAGTTGCGGTTTCGGTATTGTATGTAAAGCGGCTAATGGATATATTTTTTGCTTTGCGGAAAAGAAATGTACTTCACTGCTGATAGAGAGAGAGAGAGAGAGAGAGAGAGAGAGAGAGAGAGAGAGAGAGAGAGAGAGAGAGAGGCGTTATCTCGCGTCGATTCGTTGTGGAGATCACGCGGGCTTTTACGCGCCTCTGTATCGAAGGTGTGACTAATAAACAGT
Source organism: Nasonia vitripennis (assembly GCF_009193385.2). Lineage (NCBI taxonomy): Eukaryota > Metazoa > Arthropoda > Insecta > Hymenoptera > Pteromalidae > Nasonia > Nasonia vitripennis. The sequence goes on from NC_045757.1 coordinate 12,484,872, forward strand.
CCATATACCAAGCGATACGGATCTTGTTATTTGTTATAAAAATATGATGAATTAGTCAGCTTCTTAGAACGACGAGTAGGGACTCTCTTATCGACGACAAACGCTCGCTTCTTTATATACACATACATAGTCTACAAAACTCGCGTAAACAAACGCGTTAGAGCTGAATAAATAGTTGAGTGCACTGGCTGTATATTTCTGAATATTCCACGCGCATATATGAACTTATACCTCGCTGCGCGCTCTATGCAAACGTAAAGCGTCCGATCGATTATTTCATAAAACGAGTTTACACGCCTGTGAGCGGGGCAAATCATTTCTCCGGAGCTCGAAAAAGCAACTGTAAAATTTCAATTCCCCCGCCGCACGCATTACTTACGACGACCTCGCGCGAATGCGGCTATCGCGCGTATATACTCGCGCTGCCGTCTCGTTGCGCGAACATCGCTCTTCTCTTGAGTGTATTCCTCCGTTATATCGTCGCGGGACTCTCGAGTTTTTCGAATAAAAAGTTTAAGCTCGTGTCACTGAGAAATTTTCATTGAAAATCTAAATCGTGGATATAAGTTTAGCTTTGGACTGTCCCACACTGCTAAAACTCAGAGCGGCATGCCACGTTATATGCTAAAACTAGTCTTCAGTTATAAATTGCGTGCTTTAATTAATAATTCTTTAGTGTAACTAGCAGAAAGAAAAATCAGCAATACGCTTTACGATTTCGCGGGCGAAAAAATCCAGGGCGATCGAGAAGCACTTTTTAAAACAACGCTTGTTCGCATCGATTTTGCCATAAAAATGTATAACGCGCTCTCGCGGCCCCTGATGAATTTATCGACGCGTGCGTGTACTCGCAGTCGTGTCCTATTAATATTCGCGCGCGTTAATTATCGTAGGAGCTTCGGGGGATGCGACGATTCCGATAGCCGCTCTATCTTGCAAATATGATCAGAAAGCTCGTGTGTGTGTAAGTGTGTGTGCGTGTGTACATGTGCGACAAAAACGGATATCTGCAACAATAACCTTTCTCTGCAGCGAGAGACTCGTCCTTTATTTATACAAACTCGCACACGCGCAACGTCAACTCTGTATACAGTATTTTCATAGCTGTGCGTTTATTTTTTTAATTACGTGCACACGTCTCCCTTGCGTGATGCCGGAGGCGGGGCTAGACCTATCCTTAAATTCAATTAAAATTATAATCTGCTCAATGCGAGTGTGTATACGAGACTGAGAGGCGGATTAGCGCAAGATATTTATTCGGCCCATGGGGTTCTCTACTGCTACTGCTGCTGTACGAGTAGATAACTATACACTGCGAAAAGGGGAATTCAGAGCTGGCAATCGATGCCGGCCTCTGTGGCTACTGCACTATGTAGTAAATCGAAAAATAAATTAACTTAATTAAAACTTCGCGAGATATAGGAATTGAAATGTTTCCAATTCGGTATATTTTTACTTGCACCCAGCGGCTTCTCTCTCGATCGATTTACGATTGTAATACGCGTCGAATCGAGGCGCCTGAACTCTTCAACTGGCAGATCTCAGACGCTTCGTATCGCTCAATCCAATTTACCGAAACTATGGAGCGAGCTGTGTAATGTATGCAAAGAGGAGCCTCGTCGAGTGGTTGTCTGAATCGAGATAAGGGCGCGCAACAGGGGAAATTATACTGCGCCGCACTTTGACACGCATATGCACGTAATGGAGTTGTGTGCCGAGGAACTAAACGCTTCATTTTTTGCTGGTGTATTAATGCTGACTGCGAAGGGCTTTTCAGTGGGTTCCCGCTATCGCCGATGACCTAATACTTATCGCGAGTAATGACTATAGCTGTTGTGCATGAAAATATTCAATAGCTTATTCGTCATGCGCTCGATACTACTTCACGAGCATCACTGCAGCGACAAACTCTCCGTTAACCTCTCGAGCGCAAATACTGCAGCTGCGTCAGTAAAAAGCAAGATTTCCAAAGGCAACATTCCACGATAATCCATTACGATTCTAAATAGTCTCTCTCTCTCTCTCTCTCTCCCTCCCTCTCTCTCTCTCTCTCTCTCTCTCTCTCTCCGTATAAATTTCCTGTACAATCAAGTCAACAAAAACACAGTCGCCTATAAACAAGCGCGAAAAAATAGAATGAGAAAATGTCGCGCGCGCGAGCATCGAGAACACCGCAGCGAAACGCAAGAGCGAAAGAGGGTCGAATGATAAAAGACCCTCGGCTCGCACTGCACAGCCACTCGCCGAGCAATTAAGCGGCTAAATTAACGGCGCGAGCTTTCTTACCCTCGCGCTCTATTACTTTAGCCGATGCTGGCGCAGGTATGATGACTTGTCGGAGAGAGAGAGAGAGAGAGAGAGAGAGAGAGAGAGAGAGAGAGAGAGAGAGAGAGAGAGAGAAAGAGCTGAGAGAAATGTGTGCCCGGATGCCGCCGCTTCAAGTGGACTTGCCTACTCCATCGTTCTGCACCAGTTGCGACGCCGGAGTTTCACGACGCGAATTAGGCCTTTAACTCCAGCGCGCGAATCTCGATCGGGACTCTTTGCGCCGATGCACGCGAAATTTTTCATCGCCCACTGCTATACAGCTCGCGTGAAATTACGCTGAAAAGAGAATTGGAGCAAAAGGGCTATTAGCCGCGGGAAAAAAGCTGAGCGCAGAGAGTGCCGGCGACGCGAGAGCTGGAAAAAGGAGCGACCTCTCACCTTCGAGCTTCTTTTTTTTAAGCCTTTGCGCGAGCCGCATCGCTCGGTCTTTATCTAAAAATAAGAAGAAGCTAGCTAATGCTCCATCGGCCTGATGCGCCGCTGACGTTTTTACATTATGAAATTTGTGCGCGCGCCAGCGCTTCAGATTGACTGGGTTGTTGTTGGGTTTTTTCTCTCTCGTCTCGTTTCGCCGTTTTTACGGATAATATCGAGAGCTGAATTCACGGAGGGACAAATATCGTTCGTTCGCGCGAGTATACACGTTGGAATATACGAAGGACCAAACCTTTTAAGTTCGAGTCAATTAATCCGTTGATTGATTTACGGCTACATCGTTAATCAACTCCAAAAAACCATCAGCCGATACGTGTCACGGGTATGAAAATTAAATTGTGTAATCAACCGTTACAGCGATTAATATACTCGAAAATTAAAAATTTTAATAGAGCAGCGATCCGAGCGGCTCAAATGATATTAGTCGGCTCAATTATTCCGCGGCCAGGCGCGGGAAAACTTATCATACGCGCGCATATTAACGTTTTTTTATTTTTCATTTCACTACTTAACTCTGGCGCGTACCGTAAGGAAAGTGCTATCATCTCGAGAGTTTTCTAATCTGCATTCTTTAACGCTGCTCCGCTTCATTTTCTGAATACTTATAGAACGTATAAGGAGATAATAGAAGCCGTTTATGGAATAAATAGCCAGGCTTGATACGTTGTAAACGATACAACTTTATAATCACACAAGCGTCGTCGTAATCGATGTAATACGCCGCCGTTATCTGATGTGTAACGGCTGAAGTAAAGGCAGAATCCCAGCGGTGGTTTTGCGGAAATCGATGAACTTATTAAGACAATGGGCGTTCGATCTAGCTGTTCAAAAACGTCCTCTGTGTATTATTAAAAACCCCTCAATATCCGATCCACTATTGTTTTCCGTTTATTACCACGGGAAATCTCCGAGTCGCGCGAAACTCTTTTTTACTTTATTTATATACACTACTCAGCTGAATTGTCTAGTGAACCTTACGGTAATCGATAATAACGCACGAAAGTGAAAAAAAGTGCGTCATGTTGTTCCGTACGCACTTTTTCGCAGAGAGAAATTTTTATTTTAACCATAATAACACGCATCTCCACTTCGGAGAATTTTTTTCCTTGCCATAACCTTGAATGTTAAAGAAGAATGGTTAGTTTATAATTATAACATAATGACGTCAGATTATGAAAATAGTGCTTAGCCATAAGTGCAACATTGTGACGCGTGGCACGTACGAGTCGCAGTGAACTTTGACGCTCCGTTATAACTTTTTTCTTGCAAGTTTCTCCGCGACTCGATCGCTCAACGCTAATTCGTGTGTGTACACACACTGCCCGGTGTGTGTTATAGAAACAAATCGCTGGATTTTTTTTCTTCTCCTCTCGGCCTCTGAATTATTTATATGTTCTGCGTACTTGTACGACGCGCGCCTCAAGGTGACGTTTTTAAATAAATCTAGTCTACTGCCGGTTTTTATCTGCAAACCGTATACAAATTGTTCCACAGCGTATTCCAGTAGTCGCGCTGCACGTGACACTACGACCAAACTACAGGGAATTCGATTAGTTTTCTGATAATAAACTTCGCCGATATTATTCCCCGTTCGCGCAGTAGTCCGCGCTCTTAATCGAGCCCGATTGAAAAGGCAGAGCGCGATTCTCCGGGGAAAAGACGGCCCGGCAAAACGAGGCTCGTCGTCGACGATCGAATTGCCTCTACACGGAGGAAACGAGTCGAGGCGGTCTTTGACTCTACCTCTTCGCCCTTTTTGCTCATTTTAATCTCCCTAGTATACACAGGTAGAGAGAAAGAGTCGCGAGCAGTGCACCTTTGGACATGCGCAGGATTTAGATGAGTGAGAGAGGCGGGTTTGCTTTGCCTACGTTTGCGATGAAAAATTATGATTCTTCGGTCGTGTCCGACGACGTTCCATTGTTTGCCTGTGATGTATACTGGTCGAGCAATCGTTGTGTGGCTTTTTAATCATCGTAAAAGAGGTAATTGCTTTTTATAGAGCGTAACGGAATCAATTTTCTTTTTAATTTTCTTCGCAAAGCTCCAACGCTGTATTTCACGATATTTTATTTTATGCCGAGAAAAATCCTTTAACGAGAAAACATGCTTACGGTACGCGCCTCTTGTTTTGTATACGAAATTATCCACAAACCATCAGAAAAAAGGCAGAACCCAAACTTAAATGTGTCCTCAAGCGATCCACATTTTCATTGTCTCTGGTTCAGCCCGTCACGTTTTCAGCCAGGACAGAAAAAGCTCTTTCATAATGAAAGTCTGTCCCACTTTGCAGTGACGACGCGAGCTTATAATTTTTTCCCCAACCCGTATTTTCCAGCCACTCAAAAGAATTATTTCAATTAAGTACGCCTCTCTCTCTCTCTCTCATGCACGATTTCGAACGAGTCCGCAAAAAAACGGATCTGCGTCTGATTACGTAATGCCTTATTGGCCTCTTGCTCTCGGCGACAAACTGAAAAACCTTGAATCTCCACCGGAAAATCTGGTGGAACAAAAACAACCCGAAAATAGCTCGACTCGATAATCCTCAAAATCCCGATAATTTATTCGTCTACTCGTCGATCGAGAACCTTGAGAGTGAGAGAGAAGAAGAAGACTCGAGAGGGAAAGAGAAGTTATAACGGCCGGAGGAGATAACGAAATTCGCCAAAGAGAGAAGGATAACGGATACAGAACAGGTCCCTGGTAGAAATTGTCCGATTTAAAATGGTGAAAAAGCTAAGAACTTGGTAGTTTTCCTTGTTCTTGTTACAAGATGTAGTGCTTTTTATCCTAGTTCTTTGGCAGTTCTTAGATCGAGCTGTTTTTGAAAAGTAATGCCCAAGATAGTTGGTCAAATGAGAACGTTTACTTGACTCGGTTGGCTAAGGCGCGCGGCTATCCTTGTGCAGGGCTTGGGTTCGAGTCCCCGGTCGCTCGAAATTTTTCGGATGATTTTTCGCATGCAAATCATTATTCTATATACTTTCATTAAAAAAAAAAACTCGAATACAAGCCTGCTAGTAATGATTTTCCAATTCTAATCTCGAATCGCCATTAACCACGTGCACCTGTGTCGTATTATTTCACCAACTATCTTCGGAAAAAAATAGTTAAGAATACTCAATCTAAAAACTGCCAAAGAACTAGGATAAAAAGCGTTACATGTTGTAACAAAAACTGAAAAAGAAAACTACCAAGTTCTGTGATTGACAACCTCAGAACTTGCAAACATACCTCAGAACATGCAACATATAACTTGGATACCGTTTCTACCAGGGGTGGCGAGAGGGAAAATAATAAAGTTACTCGCCGAGAGCCAGCGCGGAAAAATAGAAGAAGCGTAGTACGGCTAGCGGAATAAGAAAAGACGCGCGCTATTCTCGGCATTGTACATCTCGTCTTTTATATATCGAATTAGCCTAGTTGGGGAGATTAATTCGCCTCCTTCAAAGTCACCCTGCTGTCCTCGAGCTTACATACGCGCTGTGTATATATAGTATACATAAGCAGGTGAACCAATTGGAAATTTTCTAACGACAGGCTGCATTGTTCCTGTTTCTTTTCCCCCATCTCCTTTGTATTGCGCGATATCTTATTTTCGTACTCCTCTGCCTCTTCGGAACTATTTTTAATTTCGCTCGAAGGCATTCGGGCATGCGCTTTTGTATCGCCGCTTAAGTATTGAGCCAATAATTAAATTTTTCCGTTTCGCTCTTCTCCTCCGCAACTCAAATATAAAAACAATCAACTCGACGAGAAAGAGGGAAACCATGACAAACATGCGTCCATGTAAATTTATTCACCTTCTTAGCGTGCGGGGGTTTTGTTTACTAGGAGCACGATATATGCAAACACGGCGATCGTATGAATTTTCACTCTCGAAATTGAAGTCGAAGAGCTATAGAAACGAGCGAAGAATGGTTCATTTATCCCGGAATAATATATCTTTTCAAAAATCTTTATTCGGAAAATTCTTTTACGAAAATGATAGAGACACAAAGGACGTCCGCAATTAAATACGTCTGCGTTGGAAGCGATTGGTGTAAACCGGGGCCGTGAGTGATTTTCATGCAAATTCAAGCACCCTCGCGTTCGCGCGCTATCTCTCGACTGCATGAGTGTCCCTCTTCACACGATCTTATCATTTTAGCATTACATCTGCATTTGACGATTCGCGAATCGCCCCCTCCCCCCAATTTTCATGTAAATACGACAGAACGACGCGTTTACACGCGCCCTAGTTTGCCAACACTTGATGTTGTACTCGTAAATAGAGATGCATCGGTACAAGAGTCGAATCTGATTCGTTTATTCCGGTGCAGTAGATATGAGAAATAAAATGAAGTTATATGTCCAACGGTGTACAAAACTAGAATCGCCAGAGAAGTCTCGATATCGCGATTCTCCCTCAATTCGAGCGTGTGACAAAGAACGAGAGGAAGACGTGCTTCCAATTTTACACTCCGAGGGGTCAAGGAAGATTATCTCCCTCTTCCAACAATAGCCACAAATTCGCTGCGACACAGCTGTAGCTGCCGTTGCTCCAATTATTTAATCGGTTTATGGGTCAACAAAGCATTCATCCGCCAGTGCGAAATAATGCAGGTGTCTCGTGCTCGGACCGTCGCTGACTTTTTCCAGGCGATGTATTTTCATCGTCTTATCCCCCCCTTCGCCCCCACTACCTCACCGAGTTCATACGCGACTTGTACATTTTCATCCCTCTATACTGTGTATCTATAGACTAAAGGCGCCTTTTATTCTTCTCTGTTTCAGAAATCATTGGAAGTGACGGATGCGGATCCGCGAACACAAGCTCGCCGGGCAACAAGAGACGCGGCTTCAGCGGGTAAGATTCTTATGTGTATGCGCGTTTTGGGTCACAAAAGCCCGGATACGCTATTTTTAAAGAGCTTCTTATATTGAATTTTTCGCCGGGAAAAACGCGCACGCACGCGGCGGACCCTTTTGCCGACGTGGACGTATACGATATATCGCTGGAAAAGGTAAAATTGGACGGGCGGGTTTGACCTCTTTTCCCGCGCTCGGGTCCTGCGCGCGGTATTTTATTTTTGAAGGTGCAGCGCGCGCGCGTTTCGAGAAGGGCCGTACACGTGTGCGCATTTTTATTCGGCTAGAGTCAGCCGTTGCAGACACGCTTTCGAGATCTGAAAACGCCCGTCGAGGTTTCCAATTTGCATGAGAGAGACCGCGTTATTCGCGTATAAATGCCAAAGTGGGGAAGTTCCGAGAGTAAAAATGATTTCGAAATGTATAAAGACACGCGGAATTATACCATATCGCATCGGGCGTGAAAAAGAAAAACACAATCGTCCGATTAGCCGATACTTTACCGACCTTTGTATGCAAATGCGCGATTTAAATATTCGAAAGCGCACTACTCTACCAGGATAGGAGAGGACACGAATCGATACGAAGCGAGCTAATTTCATGCGATATAAGCCGCTTCTGCTCCAATCTCGGCCGAAGAAGCTCGCGCGCTCTCCTCCTCGGTGCGGATTAATAATTCAAATTCACGCACATAATCGGCGATAAAAATGGGATTCCCTTAAACCGCTCGCGACGACGACGACCTCGATTCCGCACGCGGCGAGAAATGAAAAAGGCTGCTTTGACTTTAAAATGAAACACTGCCAACGACGACGGCGGGGAGCCGAGGCGAAAAAAGAGTCTGGAAAGACTCTCTTCCCACCCTCTTTCCTGCGCAGTGCACAAAGGTCGCTATATATGCCAAATTACACGCGGCTGCTCGGCAATTAAAGTCCGCGCTTATTTATAGGAGAGAGAGAGAGAGAGAGAGAGAGAGAGAGAGAGAGAGAGAGAGAGAGAGAGAGAGAGAGAGAGAGAGAGAGAGAGAGAGAGAGAGAGAGAGAGAGAGAGAGAGCAGTATAAGGAAACTATTCGGCGCGCGAGTGAAAAACTTTTCCCGCGCTGAAATTATTTATCATCTTCGCGAGAACTTAAGCGAGCGGGACGATGATATTAATAGAGGAAACTCGTCGGTCGGCGTGCAGCTCTGTTCTCTTCTTTTCTTTTCCGTCACTTTCAAAGAGATTATGCGACGAGCTTTTCGTGCCTTTTTCAATTTCCGAGATTAAAAGTTGCGTCCAAGAAGTCCACTCCCTGCACACTCTTATACGCGGCTCTATTAATATACAGCGGGAATTTATTATTCGCCGCGGGAGAGTGGATAGTTGCCCCTCGTGCGAGTTTTCATATACACTATACGTATAGTGCAAAGTTTACCGAGCAAACTGGCCTGTATATGCACAGTGCACGAAATATCCAGCTCATCAAATTAAGCTCAATTGTTGAAGTTGGTCGCTTACATTCTCGCACGCGAGATGGAGCCGTGTCTTTCCAGCTTTCTCATCAGAAGAGAAACAAAACGGCTGTTTTCCGCGCGAATCTTCATCTCCAAGTGGGAGGAACGACGGCTTAGAAAAAAGAACAGAGAGTCGCATCTCCAGAGTAGCTAAGGCGACGTGGCTCGATCGATATGCGCCGCTTATTCTCGCCTTTTTTGTTGTTGTTCATACAGCGGCAAACTCTCTCCGATTGTGATGTTCAATTTCGCGCAATTATAGAGGCTCGAATATTCCGTGCAAGATAATGCGTTCGACTCACAACGCCACGACGCTCTCACACATGGTCCGAGAAACAGAAATACCCATGGCATCAGACGAAATTCCCCACACGCGAATTGCCTACTCTCCGAAGAATCTGAGCCAGCCAATTATCGAGCCCTCCTCCTCTCTTCTTCCAAAAGTCCCCAGTGTGCTCCCGCTTCGGTTCAAATAGTGCGGAGGAAGATCGACGCGCGCGCAGAATAACACGCGAAGCGTCGATGTACAGTCTCTCGGCGCGGGTATCGGACCATTTTAGACGCTCTGACGACGACGACGTCGTCGCTCTCTCTCTCTCTCTCTCTCTCTCTCTCTCTCTCTCTCTCTCTCTCTCTCTCTCTCTCTCTCTCTGCGCACTTGGCAGTCCCGTCAGGCGGAAACTTGGCCGAAGACGCGAAAGAGGAGGCGGGGAGTATATAGCCGTTCACGTGAGTGTGTGCGTCGATAATATTGTTCGGCTTGTTAAAAATGCGCTATCGCGACGGGCCGAAAGTTTGTTCATTTGCTCGAGTGCGATGGATGAGGAGGCGAGCACAATGCTGTCCGATGAGAGGCTCTAAATGCAGCGCGATGAATCTGTGTAATGGAATGCATATAAAAACTCGGAGTGGGATTCTCACGTTGTAAAGAGGCGAGTGTATGCGAAGTTTGTAAAGGCTTGTGAGCACGAGTGTGCGTGCGTGTGTGTATAAAGCGCGCGGAAGGAACGAGTTCATTTGGAGCGTGTTAGGTGGCGATACTCGCTTTCTTCGCGGGCGAGTAGCCGCGACTTTACGCGGGACTTGAAATATGGCAGGGCTTTAATAGAGTCGACGAATTTTACGAGTTGGCCGGGCGTTAAAGTATTGGCGCGCGTTTTAGAAAAGTTTCTGCGCGTCGGGAAGTTTCTCTCCCGGCGCGCTGACGTCGGCTCGCTCCCCCTCTGCAGCCACGCTCGTTTGTCCTCTCGGCTCTCTCTCTCTCTCTCTCTCTCGCTTTGCTGAAAAGCCGATTGAACTCGAGTTTTCGAACTCGACGAGCTTTTTTCGTTACAGGAAATAAAAGTGTACTGCGTATGTTTTTTTAAATTCTCGTTTGCTCGTTTGAGGGTCATTATTTTTGGGTGTGTACGTATATGTCGCGAGATGGAGGCTTGAATTCGCAATGCATAGTTGTATACACGTGGCTGCGCGTAATTGCGCGAAATTCGAGTTACGGGGAACAAAGTTCTCGGGTTTAATTCGCGCTAATGGCACAGTACGATGCGAGGTTATTTATAAAATAAGCATCGTTTACGAGTTCAACAGGAAATTTGAAAAGGGAGCTTTCATCATGCAAAAATATATAATCATTCAAATGTCAATTAAGGCATTAAATAGATCGACTAATTATAATTGGCATCTTTCAGGCGAAAGTGGCTGCCACCACCGCTGCGCAAGCTGAGCCAGTCTAAGGTGGACAAGTCAGCAGCCACCTCGGACCGACCGCCTCCTCCACCGCCGCCGCCTCTGCCCTCGTCGACGAAAAAGAGCAGCGGTCTCGACAAGCTGTTCAAGTTGCCGAGCTCGGGGTCGAGCGACAAGTCTCAGGCGGCTGCGGCCGCGGCCGCCGCAGCAGCAGCTGCAGCAGCCTCCTCCTCCAGTGTCGCCTCGACGACCACCCCCAACGCGACCACGACGACGGCCTCGAGGCAGAGCAGCGGCGAAGAGGAAGTCGTGGGAGCCTCCGGCGCGGAGGACAACGAGGACGCGAGGAGCGTAGGCACGGGAGCCTCGCACTCCGAGCAGAACGGCGCCGAGGACGCCGAGGACGAGCAGCCCGAGCTGCCGCCGCCCATGAAACCCATCACTGAGCCGATCCTCGTGGCCGGAGCTGCGGCTGCTCCAGCCAGCAGCGACGAGCTGCCCGGCAAACTGGTACGTCGCTTTTTGCATTTTCTGGGATTCCGGGAATCCGGTGTGCTGGGAACAAGCTGCGGGGAAAATCCAATCGCGTTTTAATTAATCAGCGCGCCGAACAGTCGATAGAGCAAAAGGATTCAAAGAATCGTCAGTTTTAAATAAAAATTAACCTTTGCGGTAATTGTAATCGACCCAGTTATACAAAAGAGGCCGAAGTTGATTGAAGTTTAATGCGTCTTACGGAGAAACAATGCTTTGAAGAGTTCGCTATTTCGGAGACATTCCATGCGGAAAAACTGCATTGATAAGGATGCAATCATCTCATAATTCTTTCTTCTTCGTGTGCAGTCACCTCCAACTAAAGAGAATCATGCAATTAAGATTATTGCAAAGTCTTTACTGTCCCCGGCGACTATAACAATGCCAACGAACTCTCCATTCGAAATTCCAAGTAACACAGAAATATCGAATTTCTTCGAGGAGAACCTGTAAACCGGAACTTTCACTCATAGCATGACGTCACCTTTCACTCGATATCGAAAACCTGTCGTCCCCGAAAAAAAATCGCGCCGAGAGAATCCTTCGCGCTCGACTTACGTCGCATAATATACCTACTTGTTTGCACGTCAGATAAGACTCGCGTCCGTAAAACACAGTCAGTATTGGCTAATCTCCGAAAAAGCATAACGACTTTGTATGTGAGTCTTGGCCGTCGCCTTCGTCGGAGCGTGCGAGCGATAAGTCGCGAAACGATAAGCCGCCTCTATACGACGTCGGCGACAACTCGCGTAATCGCGCAGTCTTGTACGTGCGCTCGTTGCGTGTACGTGTGGAATGATATTGGGAGGAAGTGTCCGAGGACGCAGTCACACTGAGGTGCTTCTGGATTTTCTGTTCGCAGACGACGGAGGGCTCGATCAAGCCACTCGACGGGGCCACCAGCGCCGACATCGCCGAGATTGAGCAGATCGTCAAGGAGCGAATGGTGAGTGTGCTGCTTCACGGCTGCTTTTTATTTTAGACGTGACTTATCAAACTGCCTCGCGACTCCGATAACGACAGGAGAAATGGGAGCGGCTTCGCGAATGTGTCAAATTTAAAAACTCAGAATAACGTTGATTCTTTAGTCAAATTTATGAATTTGGAATGCCAACTTTACTCTAATGCTAAATAATCTATTTCTATCAGAGATGGTTTTGTGTATCAAAGTAACGTCGATTGCGTCACAATAAGTAAGAAGACTCTACCTCGAAATTAATAATAAAAACTCAATCTGACCAACAGGAGCAACACACGGAAAACCGTGAGCGCAACAGCAGCACGAGCAGCAGCGTTGGCACGCAGGCTCGCACCCCCGTCAAGTCGAGCTCTGCAACGGCCGGTGGTTCGTCGGACTCGCCGACATTGACGGGCTCGCTGTCAACGCAAAATGCCTCGACGGAGAGCGAGGAACCGCCGACGACAGGTAGCGACGACCCCGTGGCGTCGGCTCTCACCAAGCGGCAATTCGTTATCCGCGAACTCGTCGAAACCGAGCGCGACTACGTGAACGACCTGCGCCAGATCGTCGAGGGCTACATGGCTCTCATGCGAGATCCTAACACCGATATACCTCTACCGGACGATCTTAAGGGCGGCAAGGACAAAATGGTCTTTGGCAATATCGAGGCTATGTACGAGTGGCACCGGGAGTAAGTCAAATTCTCTTAAAGATTTTTTATTTTCTGAGACGTTAATCGCTCATATTACATTAAGTCACTTCGCATTATACATTATTGAGAAAGTTTGCAAAGATGAAAATAGATTCAAAGTTTTAATGATAAAATACTTCATTGAAGTTGCTTCCTGAAATCGCTGGAGCACTGTCTCGAGCGACCAGAAGAACTCGGCCCGCTGTTCAAACGTTACGAGAGGAAGCTGCACATGTACGTTGTTTACTGTCAGAACAAACCTGTCTCGGAGTACATCGTATCAGAGTATATCGACACTTACTTTGAGGTGAGTCCACTATAGTAGCGTTGCCGTAAAAGCTACGTGTTAATGGCCGAATCCTAAGCTCTCTTGCTTGACCTCATCAACTCTTTACCTAAAAAAATCAAGAGATGAAAAGCAAAGTAACATTTATTACCAATTTTTTTTTAACGGTAATCCGTATTTACTAGAATGCGGTAGAGCTTTGCAGAGAATTTCTCATCTCATTTGTCGCTTCGTGCGATTTAACGCCGAGCGCTCGTAAAGTAAACAAGAAAAAGCCTTGAGGGGGATAAACCGCCGTGCGCGTTGGCATTAAAAACTTTATGTCAGAAAGCCCAGTGCAGCGTTGTAACGTCCTTTGCCGTGATACAGGAACTCAGGCAGAAATTGGGTCATCGGCTGCAGCTGTGCGACCTCCTCATAAAGCCAGTGCAGAGGATCACGAAGTATCAGTTGCTGCTGCGTGAGGCGCTAAGACTGACCCAGCGCACGCACCGACAGTCGGAGATCGAGGGCCTGACAGCAGCCGCGCATGTCATGCACGTGATACCCAAGGCAGCCAATGACATGATGGATGTTGGAAGGCTACAAGGCTTCGACGTACGTTTTCTTTTACAAATTTTTATCAGCAGTTTGTTTATTGGGTTAATAATATTTTATGAAAATTTGAGTATTACATTAAAAAATATAGAGACTATTTATACACGCAATGATATTAGCGTTGATCTTTTAAGTAGATTTCGAAGAGTATTCAAAATGTTCAAAAGAGCGATTTCTCACATTTAATGCTTGACTGAATGAAATATGATTGTAGGGTAAAATAACTGCGCAAGGTAAACTCTTACTTCATGGACCGCTGATGGTTGCCGAGCTTTCGTCGCTGCCAAGTCGAGGAAGAGAATGGCAAGTTTTTCTCTTCGAGCAAAACATTATCTTCAGTGAGGCTGTCGGTAAAAAGACACAATTCACAAACCCCGCCTACATATACAAAGCTCACATTCAGGTAAATATTTTGGATATACTTAGAATCTGATCAGAACTAACAAGAGCTTGACACTATTGGTTAAAAAAAAAACCACCGTAGCGTGCGAAAAATTATCCTCATTATTTCAGCACTTGAGCTGGTGCCAAGCTCATTGTTGCAATGCAACATTATCAATCAGTGCAAAAAAAGCAATCAAATGTGAATGTTTCGCGTTACCGGCTAACCGGCATAATTCGCCTCCCACAGGTAAACAAAATGATCCTGGAAGACTCGCCGGACGATCCAGAGAAGTTCGTTATCCGTTCGACGGATCCGCGCAAGCCCGGATTGGGCTTTGTGTGTGGCTGCTGTCCCGCATCGACCGACGAAAGCATTACAGGCAGCGTTGGTGGCTCTGGCAGTACTTCGGGCAATCCGCTCAGACGTCAGGAGTGGGTAGACACCATCACTTCGATACTGCAAACGCAACGCGACTTCCTCAAGGCGATACAGTCGCCGATCGCCTACCAAAAGGAACTTACCAAAGACCCACTGTAAGCTGGCTAAACACCTCCCACAAAACTCCCCTTCGATTAACTCGAGACGGTTAACAGGACCCCGACATACACCCCGACCTCTACTAACAATAGTATTATCTAACTCACACGTACACACTTACGACAGAACCAAACAGATGGATTGAGGGTTGCTCGTGCACCAACGGGGATTTCTGTTTTGTCGTTGCGCTGAGCCAATCGGTATGCATAATCATGTAGGCATCATATAGGCAAATTCAGTATTTTAAAAAAAAAAGTACTTTTGCATGAAGTGAAAAGATATTTTGTATTTAGATACGAAATGTATTGAAAAGGTATGCTACACTGCGAGAATATATTTTAAAGTTTCTTCATTTTCTATTTATTAAGGATATGATATCGATGAAACAGAAATTTCACAGGTGTCACGCTATTGCTTGAGGACAAAATAATAATAATAATTATTAATAATTAATAATGATTAATAATTAAGGGTTAACACTACAGAACAAGCAAAAAATAATAATAGACAGCTCTCATACTACTCGACTACATTCTAGTCTCTAACGCTCGATCTGTGAATAGTCGTCGTTCCGACATATTTTTGTATATTTTATATAAAGATAACGATATATATGATACCGCTGTAAGCGATGGCAAGTGTAGTCGCCTTGTGCCCCTGACCCCCTGCAAACCCCGGAAATTTAATCATCTCTATATAGATAACACACACAACTCACTTTTCCACTATATATTTTAAGAGATCCAAAACAACTCTCTTCACTACCCCTTTTTGATCTCTATATCTATTTTCTCCTCCCTCAACCCGTCCATCTCCTGTTCTAGAAAGACAAAAGAAACAAAAATCCTCTGCTCACTCAGATATCCCCTGGCGGAAAGATGCATCTGAAAAACCTTAGAAACAGATACGTGCATTTTTTGCAAGACTTTGCGCTTAGCCTAGGTATGACAGCAGATTCTTATTTTTTGAATAACGAGGAGTATACTTTAATTTTTGTATTGCTGCAATAGTTTCAAAGATTTTCAGGCATCTCTTCACGCCAGGATTGCCTATGCGCGTAATCTTTGGCTTCTTCCGAAAGAAATATATCTTCTAATGCTCAAGTCTATATCTTTCTATCAATTATAAATTTGAAAGCAAAGTGTAAGCAGAAAATGATTAAAAAAATAATATTGTTCTCTATCCCTTTAAGACGAGGAGAAGACGAATTAAAAACTTAACTAGCTCTCACTCATTCACTCACAGTCTATTTCTGTCTCTTTCTTCAACGGAGCCTTTGAACGCGTAATAATCCGTTCCAATGTGCATAAATTATACATACGTGTATGTATGACGTTATATTACGTACGTATTGCTATGATCGTATATATAAATATAAATACAATTATAAATAAACACTGAGAAGAAAAGTGAGAAACCATAAATAATAATAATAAAAAAGTGGTGCAGCACGCTTTCCCAGCCAGCGAGTGAAAACAAAGCTAACAAAAAAAAAAAAAAACAAGACAGAATTGAAGGATCATGTCTCCTAAGGGATGTGCGTGTGCGCCACAAAGAACAGTGTGGCAATGAAAAATGTACGATATATTTATAATAATTTTAATAACGTTTATAAACCAACAAAAACAACAGACAAAGCAAAAACACGCAGTTGCGCTTTTTGCGCGTCGCTGAGCTCAGCGAGATGCTGTTTATTACATTGTAAATATTGCAAACGATGAAAAATAATGAGATGAGGAAGGAATACGTATTACTCGAAAGAGAAAAGATGATACAGCAACGGAAACCAAAAAAGTGAAAAAAAAAACATTATCTTATAATGGACTCGTAAGCGTAACACTTTGTTTAGAATAAATCTTAAATTGACCAAGAATCTCTGTCGCGTAGTATCTGATTCCTTGATTTGTTCCTCAAACAATCCCAGCTACCATATCACCTTACACTTACCTCTTCTGTCACCACCAGTGTGTTGTTGTGTTTTTTTTCTCACCAGACAAGTACAAATTGCACCCGAGCTACTAACAGCTCTCTATACGTCTCACGTTTCGTCTTCGTTGATCGCACTCAGTCTGTTTTTAACTCACATTGTGACTCTCCGTGCACTCTACCAACTTGAGCACCTATTTTATTAACTGCTTGTTATTTTTTATTTTATATAAAAACGCAGTACCAGACATACGATGTGTTCATGACATAAATTGGACAGTTGTACGATGAAATTCATTCAACTCATCGACGAGGTCTTGTAATTCTTAACTACTAACATGGTTTTGGATCTAAAAAATATCACGTAATTCTGTCTTGCTTCCATTTTGTTCAATTCTTATTGTTTGTAAATACACGAATAAATTTACTTTTATTTTCGTTTTTTGTAAATATTTTTGTAAATACACGATTACATTTCATTATTTCAGATCAACGTTAAAAGCGATCCTTTAATTGTATTAAACTATTTAAAATACATCTAGCGTTCTAATGAAAATTTAAAAAAAATCAAGCAAGACAGAATCACTTGATGAGCAGTCGACGCCAACCAAGATCGACGTCTCTTTGTAAAGACTGATGTAAAAACTAGCGCGAAGGGTACTGTGTTTTTATGACCATTCATTTATAATTTGCTGGCATGCAGTCGCGGTTCGACGCCGGAACCTTCGTCATCATCTACCCGCTCGCTCCTGGCCGGCGGCGGCAGCAAGGACTCGACTACCAGCAGTGCGAGCAACAGCCCATCCAGAAAGGCCCAGCCTATGCATCGATCGCGCACCGGAGGACCGTTAGACGGAGGTGGATCAGATTCTCCAAGGACGCCTAGTCCCACGAAGAGCAAACTCAACTTCCTCGAAGGATTCCGAAACACGCTACGCGCGAGATCGCCAGTGCGCATTGGCACTGTACCGGTGAGCACACATGCCAAACATACGCGCTGAGACACTTTCATTTACTTGGTATTGGAAATCGAGAAAAAATAACGTAGCACGATTAGCTCTAATATTTGTTAACCGCTATTTTTCACTTGTAATTAAGAAATTCAACTTTCGCAACGTTATTTTTTTTTATCAATTGTCCTGGGTAAAATGGAAGATCCTTGAAATAGTATTGAAATCAATTGAATTGTATTGATCATTTACCCATGACAGTTTCAACGTGAGATGTCTCGAATTTCTCTGAAAAGTATACAAACGAGCTTTCTCAATAACTTTACAAATTACACGTATTTACACTATGAATTGGTTTGAGGTATTTTGCTCATCCCCTTTCTTTTCTATCCTATCGGTTTTTGGGCTTCTATTAGTTTAGTTTTTTCATTTCTCAGTAGTTAAAAAAGTTACTAAGGTATTTAATCATAGTTTCACAGTTTGCTTTAAGCAGGAATTCCCCTAAGTAATAACGTAAAACTAGATTGCTTTGTAAAAAAGGATTTCGAGAAAGAATTTCTGCTCAGAGCAAATACCGTTGTATTGGAATGTTTAACACTTTTTAATTACTACAGCTGTTTGTTCTACAATATTTCTGTATCGTAACATATTATTATGAAATTATTCAGCATTTACTAATTTTTATGATTCTTGTATTATATACGAGCTAATTTATTTTGAAAATTTTCAATGCAAATTTATACACTCAGTGATTTGTATTTTTTAAAGAAAAACTCAAATTTTCCATGACTTTATCCGCTGTACTTTCTGCCGGAATATTCAAAAGTTTGAAACGATAATAAAGGCAGTAGCTGACACGTGAGCTCCTGATAAAGAGCCGCCATAAACCCTCGAGTACAGCAATAAAACTCAAAAAGAGAGAAAAAGTATGCAAAGTAAAACTCGCCCTCTTTCTTTTCTCTCTTCTCTCTTTTACGTCGTATAATTAACTAAATCCCGTGTGAAAACAAAGCCGACATGCACAGTTTTCAGAGAAATTTCACTTCGACAATCTGAGAAATTATGAACAACTCATGCGCAAAAGCAACCTCTCCCCTGACTGTGGAAATTCTTAATTGCAGCAGAGGGACCCGACTTCCGCTTCTTCGTTTTTCTCTTGATGTCTGTCTATAACCGCTCTCTATTGCCTTGCCTTCTGTCGCGGTGACGACAAGCCTGCGTACTTTTACTGCTAAACAATCGTCGGAGAGAATAGCGAGTGGTATTGGACCTTAACAAAATCCTACTCTGTCACTCGCTCGCATTTACACGATTTAGACGAAGTATAGACTACAAACAAAAAGTACACACGCAGCTTAGAAGCAAAATTATACAAAAAGCGCAAGGAGAAAATATTCAATAGGAGCGGCGACAATGCCGATGAAATAGTATAGATACGCATATAGAAGCCAATTTAGCTTTTTTCTGCATACGAAGCAATAGCAAGATGTATGCTACCGAAAACGGGTTCTGTACGATCAACTGATTTATATCGTTGTCGATCTATGGTGGTGGTCTTTTCTCTGGTTAGCGAACGGAATTGAGCGTGATTTTAAGGTGGCGTTGAGGTAACTTCTCTCTCAAATTACGAATTGATTTACCTAAACTTCAAATAATAATGTTCAATAACATTTTCTAATTAGAAAAATTGCCCTAAACCATTATCCTTTGTCTTCGTTTATACTGTTCATGATTATACAATTACTACTATACTATAATTACTGTAACTAATCTGTCTCTGGCTATTTAATCTGTATACTGTACATATAGTATTATTAGTTTCTGTTAATCTAAAAAGAGTTTACTGAAAAGTAAAATAGCGGATAATATTAATTTCTCGCAAGTATAATATGCGTGCATAAATGATCTCAAAACAAAAAGTAACTGGTGCTGGAGATATTATGGATACGAAGCATGTCGTTGCGCAGCATGAGCCGAAGCATGTTTACTTCTACTACTACTTCTTCTACTACTACTATCTACGGTCCACAGGAAGAATTTCACGCAACTAACTGACCGGTGAGAGTGTGATTCGTAAAATCAGTAGAAGAAAAATATTTTTGCTTGAAACTCTATCTTCTTGTTCCAAAAGTTATAAATTAACTTTCTCTTTCTAATTTTTTCAAGTAATCATACTTTTAATCTTGAACAAAAACTAATATTTTCAATGTTCCGCCTTGTACATCTGAGTAGTTATCTACTATACTGTTTTTAATAACCTTTTGGTATAAGTTTCATTGAACATTGACAAAAAAATTAACATTTGATTGATTACGGTGTAATAGATAATATTATTTATTATTTTTGTTATTACAACTTAAATTTGCATTTTTCGTTATACTCGAAGCTGCAACGCTGTTTTCCATGTTAACCTCCTCTCACCCTGTTTATGCTTTCGAAAAATACAGGTAGCCCCAGGTGCACGAGTACGTCTCTCAGCCGACTGGGGCGCGCTTCGGGCCGGCGACGACGTGGTGGTCCGGAGACTCGAGGGAAACGGTCTGGTGGTGACGCAAGCAGACAACGCCAAACAGGAGCACTGGATCCCGGCTAGTCTCATCCCGAACTCCTCTGTCAGTCGTGCCTGGTCCTTTAGGCCCAGAAAACTCAACGCCGATAGGATCGTTCCCGAGGCCGGATCAAGTGCGAGTCCAGGAATTCTGGGCAGTGGATCAAAGTGTCCGTTGCCGCCGTGTGTATCCAGTGCACCGACGCCGATCAAGGCAAACAGCGGAGAGATAGCCAGGCTTGCCGTTCAGGTGTCACAGGTAATATATTTAAGAAGATTATTCTGAAATTTTTTTTAAACAGTCGACGGAGAAAGAAGATCCGACATCCAGACGGTGTGTTTCAATATTAATGTGGATTGTTTGTAATTGCAGGCCGATGGTGCGGTAGTCGCTTGGCGACGAGAAGGTCAGGACAAAGATATCCAGGAAAGTGATAGGTACAGACTGCGCCAGAGCGCTGGATTCTTCTATTTAGAAATAACGAGATGCAGGCCCGAGGATTCCGGGGCTTACTGCTGCAGGATCCAATGCGACAACGGCTCCTGTTCGGCCAGAATTTACTTAACTGTCAGCGGTACGTTTGAATATTAGAATTACTCATGGACGTAGAAATGATTTCGAATGATTGTAATATTAGGTGGCACGGGAACGACGTGGGCGCGAGTTCTCGACTCGACGCGCATCGAGGTGGATTGGGAAGGACAAGAGATCGGCAAGTGCGATGTTGAGTACCGCTCGATGCCGTCGACCAACTGGACAACAGCCCTCGAGGACATTGAGAATCCACCTGTGGTGCTGGATCTACTGCCAGGCGCAAGCTACAGTTTTCGCGTAGTAGGCAAGAACGGAAGCCACACCTCCGCTTCGCCTATCGTTAATCTACCTCTGGGAGATGGAACCGCTTGGGAAGCCGAACAATTCGTTGCTAGGTGAATATTTTTTGTTCATTCTAATTTTTCACTTTATTGTAAAAGAATGTCCCAATATTTGCAATTATTTTAATGGACTCAATGTAGTGTACAGTTAAACTAGCGTATTTTACTGAGTCGCTAATCACGAATTTTCAAACTTATCTCAGGTACCTGGAACTCGATGAAATAGGCAAAGGAAGATTCGCGATAGTACGACGCGCGAGAGATCGCGGCACAGGTCAGGAGGTAGCTCTCAAACAAACACCTCGTCAAAAGCAATCTAGATCTCTAACGCGCGCTGAGTACGACCTGCTGGCGTCAACGCATCATGGCAACATCGTCAGGGCTTTCGCTCTCTTTGAGAATGCGCCCCAACTCGGGGTCGATACCATCATACTCGAGCTGTAAGTCCCGGCAACCTCGTTTTCGAATGCTCCACTATTTGAAGATTTGAAATTATAAGTTAATGTTAAAATTTCAGTGTTCGTGGTCCCACACTATTCTGTTACCTAAGCAAAAAGAGCGAGTACACGGAAAGTATGGCCAGCAAGTTCGCAAACCAGCTGCTCTCTGCGTTACAGTGGTTGCACCACAGAGACAAAGCCCATTTGGATCTGAAGCCCGAGAACGTGCTGGTCGATCAAGATACGGGAATCGTGAAGCTGATAGATCTTGGCGAGGCGGTGCGTGGACCTGTCGAAGAGGTCGTGCCTCCTGCGGACCTCGAGTTCGCTGCACCTGAATCAGTGCTCGGTAGGCCCGTCGGAACTTACACAGACATGTGGGCTGCTGGTGTTTTCATTTATGTATTACTTAGGTAAGATAAATACAAGATTTTTTCTACGAACCTTTTTAACTGATTGAACGGCTTAAACTGCTTATTCTAGAACCGCCTGGGTCTATTTTTATTACGGCGAAAGTTTCATCTCCAAATGTACTTATGATTTCTATGTTTTCAGTGGTCTTTCTCCTTTCTTGGACGATTCGGTCGAAGAGACGACGACAAATATTTTAAAATGTGATTTCTGTTTTCCTGATGAATACTTTGTGATGATATCAAACGAAGCCAAGGACTTGCTTGGTAGGTTACTTTGCTTGAGGAGCGAAGACCGAGCCACCGCCGAAGTTTCCTTGGCTTCGCCGTGGTTTAAGGTGGGTTGCTTATACAAATTCAAAGTGGCGTAATGTTATCTATAGTCAAATAAATCTTAATAAAAATGCATCTATTATAGGTTTCTAAAGGTGCTACAATACCCTCGACGAGAATGGCAGCGTTCACGGAGCGACGAGCGCACTGTTCAAAATCACATCGAGATCATCGCAATAGTTTCTATACTTAAGTCACTCTTAGCTAATTATCAAATGCGATATTACGGATTATTTTATGTGTAAATACAAGACGTATTTAAATTTTGTAAATCGACCTGTTACTTATTTTATTCCATTCCATGTCACACAAACCAACTGTAATTGAGAAAGTAAGAGTTTTAATATTTTTTTTTTTGCTTTTCATACTAATTTATGTCAACTGTTTAAATATTTGTAAATTTTTCAAACTACTTTCAATATATTTTGTGTCGAATAGTGGTATAAGCTTGAAGAAATAAAAACAGATATTTTTTATTTATTTAGTTCCTATTATTTATTACCTGAATGTCTCCAATAAGTATGCTAAACCTAATATAAAACTAATTTTCAAACAATTTTACTTCGATTTCATCCAAAACTGCATTCTTCTGAATTTAATTAATAATTAATAACATTGTGTGTCGGCTATGAACATAATAGGATTTCTCCAAAGTAACTCACCACAGACCTTCCATAGCGTGATATTTCTGAATACAAGAGTTTAATTTGAGCAGTCAATTTTTGATATATTCGCGACATTGCCAATAAAATCAATTATCGTATTTTAGTCATTATGAATGATAATATACTATATAATTATTCTTTAATGTCATTATCACAGTTCCATTTGTTGCTACTTTTAATTTATTAATATATTTATTAATAATGCTACTTATCAATTATTATATCCTGCATAGTTAATTAAAATTAACTTTGAATAGGTATTTGGACGGTCAGCCGTATTATATATGACATGAGAAATGTCGTTGCTTAAATACGTTCCAAATATTCAAACTTATTTTTAACGGCAAATGTTCACATACATACAGCTCCCGGACTTAGAATTAGACTAGCTTTTATTGTAGGTCCGTGCTAGTA
Organism: Nasonia vitripennis; assembly: GCF_009193385.2. Classification (NCBI taxonomy): domain Eukaryota; kingdom Metazoa; phylum Arthropoda; class Insecta; order Hymenoptera; family Pteromalidae; genus Nasonia; species Nasonia vitripennis. The sequence goes on from NC_045757.1 coordinate 12,508,223, forward strand.
CAGTTTCTTCAAATTGCTCAATTATGAAAACAAACAAATAGTATAAAAAGTGAGCCGGTTTTGGCTAGTGTCGTATGACAGCGCTAGCGCAGTTGCCGACGTTGCCGTTGCTCGGAGAAACGGCAACGCGGTGAAAATTCGCGGGAACTACAGAGTACAGAGAGGCCGAAAAATCGACCATTCGACTTGAACGACTTCTCTGCATCGCCGGGCGACCCCAAATTTTCAGTATTCCGTTCGACGAAATCCTCGACTCGACGTAACTCCGCTACCAAAGTCATCCTCGGTAAAAGTAAATTCTCAACAGTTAAAAGAATCGTGTGTCGGATCAGTGGTCCATGATGAGCAATAGCGAGAAGCCAACGGGTAGTATGCTGGAGGATGAGGAGAACTCGGTGACGATGCTGGACGTGCTCCAGGAGGAAAATGCCCTTGAGGAGGATGCTATCGCCGTTCTAGGTGCTTCAGACGACCAGAATTGCACCTACAGCAAGGTCAGTGCTGGCTTTTTTACATAACCTAAAATTCTATGCGCTTTTGTTGTGATCCCTTTGTTTGCTCACCGCGGCGAAGAGGGAAGTTTTTTGTAATCGTTTCCGAGATATTTGACGATTTTGACTCGGAATCTCGATGAAGGTTGCGGAGGAGTTGATTGTGTGGGTGAATGGATCTCTGGATTTTTGGTTTGTTGGTTGTTACGTTGTTCGTTTTATTTTTGGGCTCGTCCTTGTTTTGCGAAAAATCAGGGGAGGCAGGGTCATGTTGATGTTTGGATTCTACAATAATGGAAGTTGCATTTGATTCTGTTTGTTTTTATTGAATGGCCCTTTTTATTCAAGCCTGGCCTTTTACGCGAAGCATTTGTGTTTGTAGTGTTACTTACTTATACTAATCATAAAGCTTGAGTGTTTGTTTTCAAAGTAGAAACATTGTGGATGTCATGATGTGCTAAGTAAGCCCTTCTTGCGTTGCTTTTTTTCATGCACTTTTCAAGCACGATTTTTTTAACTGTCATGGATTTAAAGATAAGTCACTAACAGATAACACTGATACACACTATATTAATTTGAATGAAAAAAAAGTCAAAATATTATTGTTTTGGTTTTTAGGGATACATTCGACAAGCCTTGTATGCATGTAAAACATGCTGTAGCAGTGGTACAAGAGCTGCTATTTGTTTTGCCTGTTCCCTTCACTGTCATGAAGGACATGAGCTTGTCGAACTTTATACAAAGAGGCACGTCAGATGTGATTGTGGAAACTCAAAATTTGGAGACAAAGCATGCAGTCTTGATACAGTGAGTGCAATCAAATTATTCAAAGTTTGAGTTTTTAGTAAATATTTTAACATTTTTTATTTTTATAGTCAAAAACTTCTGAAAATTCTGAAAACAAATATAACCAGAATTACGATGGTGTCTATTGTACATGTGCTAGGCCGTATCCAGATCCCGATGAAACTGAAAGTGATGAAATGATTCAATGTGTTGTCTGCGAAGATTGGTATCATTCAAAGGTGAAATAAACTATAACTGTACTTTTCAACATATGAAAAGTTAGAAGTCTGATTCTAATATATATATATATATATATTTTATAGCATTTAGGCAATAGTGACAATTTGCCAGGTGATAATGATTATAGTGAAATGATATGCGCTGGCTGCATGAAAGCTCATGAATTTTTATGGCGATATGCTACTAAGTATTCTGGTGAGTCTAGAATTTGAAATATACATTCAAATCATAACATTTAAATATATGTACAGAATAATCACAAATATTTTCACAGTTTCAAAAGTCAAAAAGCCTCCAACAAATACAGAAGAGAAAGTTGAGGTCGAAGAAAGTAAAGAACAGAAGAAAGAGTGTACTCTACCAGAAGCTGATTTTCCTAAGAAGGAAGGAAGTTGCTTCTGGATTGAAGGATGGCGATCTTCTTTATGTACCTGTGATAAATGCAAAAAGGTATGTGTGCTATTAAAAGAGTGCTTATTCGACATATTTGTTTGAAGGAATGCTAACGAAATTTTTTATTGATAGATTTACGAGGAGAATTCAGTATCATATCTTCTTGACCCGTTAGATAGTGTACAAGCGTACGAGGAAGCGGGTAAGGCGAATAAAAATGAAACGCAGTATGAAAAGGGAATGAAGGCACTCGCTTCTCTGGGCCATGTGGAGCAGCTGAACGCTATCGTAGAGTATAACAACATGAAGGACAGTCTCAAACAGTACCTTCAGAAGTTTGTTGAAAATAAGAAGGTCGTACGCGAAGAGGACATCAAAGAGTTCTTCACTGGAATGAAATCGCAAAAGCGCCAGAAAGTCATCGTTCCGTCTTTCTGTCGTTAAGCGAGATCCGCGTGTTAAACACGAAAAATTGAATTTTAACAATTTAAAATTAGATTTTAACTTTTGTAAGGAATCTATTTAAATTTTAAAAAAGCTAAAATTTATAAACTATATTTTGGCAGCCTGTCTGATCGATGGCAGTATTATATTTAGATATATTTTTTTCATTATAATGGTTCGTGGAAGCATCACTTGCGTCAAGCTGCGAAGTCACCGTTCCGATTTTGCAGTTTACAGCAAAATCCTGACAATTTATAATAGATTTTAAAAAAAGTTTAGTTAATTTTTTTTACGATCCTCTATAGATAATTTTTCTGTAAACTATATGATCGGCTTTTTTAATATAAATTAGGGTATGTAAGGCATAATGTATTCTTCAGTTATGTGATAAATAAATGCGGCCCACTTTTCGTAATAAATTTTTTTAATTTCTTTTTTTAGAAAACAAAATATATTCTTTAGATTTAAATAATCTCTTGTTAAGGTATTAACTACGAATATAGTCATGAAATCTAAGGCACTTGTCTCTTCGAAATTTCGCAAGTGATATTTGAAAAATACTTCTCATCAAAGTATGAAGGTAGCCTAACATTAAATATTGTGAGTAGAGAAAATGCCAAGTCTTTCACGATGCACTCTTCATTCTGCAGCATTGAGGTTCGTTATCTTTGAACCGAAGTGGTAGAACGACTATAGGCTCGTTGCAGTTCGGTTTGTCTGTATAAATCGACCAAGTTCTCGCTACGCAGTCGAAAATTCCTAAAAATAATTCCATGCCGTTAACGAACAAATTATTTTCTCATAATCTATTGATACGAGTTTGTTTGAAGATTTACCAGTGGCAATGGTTTTTACAAAATCCTCAGGGCGAATGTCCTGATAAACTCTGAAGTCGTCATCAGTCTGATCACTGAGGATGTCTATCACCTCTTGTCGAGTCTTAGGTGGCGGATGCCTGTTTATCGCTGCCATCCTGTGAATACTGCTGTCAATAATAAGACCTTCGACCTCCGGAACCTTCAATCGCATGTATCTCGAATAAGGGTATTCACTCGAGTCAGTAATCTTCCAAAAAGAAATAACAATATTTTGTAGCATTATCATTCACACGTACTTGTTACAGTGAAATAGATTCTCGCCAGGACTGGCAGTCATGATACACAACTGGGACCGAGTATCCCCAGTCTCTACAGGTCCGACTTCTGCGTTGTGGAACATCCTGTCGCCCTCTTGTTTCAAAAAGGTCATGTTGACAGAGAAACCTTCCGCAGCGCCGTAACCTTCGTTGCGCAACGTCTCTTGCGCTTTTACGAAGTTTTCAACACCCAGCAGAGCTCGGGTTATGAAGTACCTTGCTGTGCAATTTATTTTTTTTATTAAAATTTTAATTCGACCGATAAGTATAATTAAAATTTGAATTAGATGACAGCCATCTAGATTGTTTTCTTTTTTATAAGAAAGAACGATAAAAATATAATAATTCAACTTACGCGTTTTCCCAGAGCGTAGAGTTCTCGCGCTGAGGGTGTTAATACTGTAGACGAGTCCGTGATGATTGTAGCCCATTGTGTAACCCGGTAAAAATCCTGCGTAGCTCAGGGAACAGAATTTTTCCTCCTGTAGTCCAGGTTCGACGACGTGAGCGTCTACTAGGTACCAGTGGTTCATGGTTTCGGTGAGGGCGTCTTCATTGTGACCCAAAATTTCCTGAGTAATCAAAACGTATATATTATCATGAAAATGTTTATAATTTAATAAACATCTGTTCCTCGCACAAAATACTCTATCTCGCTATGAGAAAAATATAGGTATAAGATAGAGTACACTTTGTACGAGCGTCATAGAAGTTTGCAACAGAGGTGTTTTTCTTCTATAACAGCGATGAGCGCGTTTTAATCTCATTAAAAGCAAAAGGCGACGGGAATCGAGAAACGCGCAATATAAATTTCCGCGAAAAGCGCAACAAAGAGAGATTCTCCGAGCCAATGCCGAAACCCAATTTCTCCAGTCTGGCAGCGTATAATTTGTAAGCCCCCTATGCGACTATGTCATTTCCTTTGTTGAAATATATAATTGCTTAATATAAGCGCAGAACCGTAGAGCGTCTTGTCGAGTCACATGCATACCTGTCCCGGATGATTGCAGATAATGGAAGAGCAGCCGACGGGCTGTGTGTTTCCTTGCGCACCGTCTGCCGCCGCATTAGGCACGATATCGTCCAAGTGCATCAGGAATAGCTGTGGGATTGAATCACGTTGATGAGCGGATTTTTTCTCATCTCGTTTGAAAGCGCGCGCGTGTGTATAATCGCTCGGTTATAAAGCAACGCTTTTTCCACTCGTTTGTTGTATAATAATACGCGGGTTTTTCTCGGACTCCGAAGTGAATCGACTCTTATTTTTTTGAGGTTGCAATTACGAAGTTTGTATGCAAATCTGGGTTTAGGATAGCTTTGTGTAGAAGAGTTCCACGATAAATACACAAATTGCTCGATTGCTTTTGAGATTACGCGGTACTTGTAAATTGTTCGATTGGAGATTACTTAGTACACGTACGTCAGAGTATATCAGTTGTTATACACCGTCGACGTTTTCGCGGAAAAAAGTCAGAACTATTCTTACTTCGCGCTCGAAACTCACCTTGTAAAAGGGCACACCAGATCCATCAGCCGTGCCTTCGATCTCCCTTACGTACTGCGGGTACTGTTCCTTGACGCAGGCAAGCGTCTCGTCATAGACTCGTCGTCCCTCGATCGTCTCGTAAAGCGACAGATACGCCTCATTCAGAGGCTTGTAACGTTCCACATAATCGCGGATCAGCTTCCCGAATGTCCTTCCCTATGAATAATCACCGAATCGTTACTTTTCATCGATGAAATTTCCTCGCACTCTTGCCGTATGCAAAACGGATACGCGAGTCGGTAGAATGAATTATTGTTATCGGATCAAGACGATGCCTCGGCGTGTGCATAAAAATTAACAACGATATCAGCGACTATAACTGCAGCTAAGCGTGGTGTTTTCAAAATACAAGGCGCACACGTTAGAAAGGTAATGAAAAGTTCCGTACCATATCTGATGCGAAAAATGCCAGTGTCGCGCGCGTGCGGCGACGGCTGAAAAAAAGTTTCTCTCGCTCGCCTATCGAAGTCCTGCATCGACTGTGTGTATATGCAATCTACCCACGGTTTTCTTTAACGAGCCGCCGCGCTTATATGTCAATTCGGCGAGGGAATTAGCATAATGCAGTAATGGCTATACATTTTTTTCTTATACGTCCGATTCGACAAAGATACTCGAGAGCGAGCGTTCAGATTTAATCAATCGAGGACAATTGCAGGCTGTTACTTCGTAACAGACACATATACCTGAGATTTTGTCGCTTGTATGCTTTATTGTCTGTGATTCGAAGCTGTGAGAGTAAAACTTTGAGGCGGCCTGTGATCAATGGTTTTTGTTTTTGATTTTAAATCGAGGGGAATATTCGACTCTTTGAAGTTGAATTCGACTTGCTTTTTGTTTGAAAATGAATTTGGAGTTTTATTTGCGAATTTAACAAATAATACACACCGAAATTATCACACGTGACTTTTTACTTTGTTTGTCCTTTTACAAAGCCGCACTTTTGCATCGGCACAACAAACAGCCTGTTATCTCTATACGTTCGGAAAAAATTGCGAAAGGACTACTCTTAAGCGCAGGTCCGTTTCGTGAGTTGCGCTGCATAAGGAGTGGCTTTAAGAAAAAAGAGTACATCGTGATCGACTATATAACGATGTTCGAACTGTAGTACAACGAGACATATCAAAAGTCGCTTTGTGTTTGAAAAAAAAAACGAATTTGAAATGAACAAGTGAAACCAAAGTACACCGATGAAAATTCGATCCCGCAACGAGAAAGACCATTTTTTTACGCGGGGGACGTCAGCGGTTTGTGGCCTGTCGCAATCAAAAATTCAATCCTATAAATCATATTATATGACATAATCCTATGTACGCGGTGTACACAGTAATGACACACACATCAGAATGCGAAATAATCGATTCCGCGGAGAATTCATTCCCGGTCACAACTCGCATGGCATTTCGCGCGCTCGCTGCTCGTCGGCTCTGATTCACGAATTTTAATTGATCGAACGAAATACCCAATGAATCTGACTTGCTAAGCAGACACCAGATATTGTGGACTTACATCGTCGCGGTAAATGCAATTATGTAATGCTAGATTTCACGATATACATATGTCGCGTGTTGGCGCGTGCAATAGCCGTCCTATACATATAATGATTTTTTCTCGTTTTGGTTATATTGTGCTGTGCGCTCGTCGAGTGCATAGTCGGAGAGAGAGAGAGAGAGAGAGAGAGAGAGAGAGAGAGAGAGAGAGAGAGAGAGAGAGAGAGAGAGAGAGAGAGAGACGATGTGCGTAAATTTAACAATATACTCATCGGGATAGCGCATACTTTTCCACCACGCGGCCTTGCGCGAAATTAACATAGCTTTTTTTCGCTTTTCTCAAAAGCACTACGTTTGGCTCGTGTTATCAAAACTCGTTACGAAAGAGACGAATTGTCGTAAATGAATCTACAGAACCGGAAACGCACAAGCTCGATGTTTTTCCACTTATGAATACGGCGCGTGCAGTGCTAATGACAACGATTAAAGAATCTCTCGCGATGATGATGATCTCTGTGTGTACGTACATTCGTCTACGCCCTTGGGAATTGGTAAACTTGCGTGCACGAGCATCGCGTTGCAAGTGTCATTGCATAAGCGAGAATATTTTGAACGATTTGTATATGTATATCTGTATGCGGCTTTACAAACGAGACGTGTGATACGCAGACGAACGAGACTAGCCTTCCGTAGCGCAGACACTTTTTGCCGAGAGAAGCTTTTTTCTTGCGTTACGGACGTATATAATTTATATAATTTTGCATGATTTTTCTGAAATCTTATTAAACCAAAATGATATGTGAAATACACTGTATGGCGCGACATTGTATCCTGCAATCTGTTATTATAATTATAAACGATAATTACGTGCGAATGTGCGATTGCGAAAATCGGACAAATGGTGTTCTTGGTTCTACAAAATAATAACAATGATCACTTATACACCAGCTGTATACTTTTTTTCTCTACAAAAGCCGCATTAATATTAATGCGTGTCTATCGCTAATGATCTTTTTAATGACAACATTGCTCTATAACAAAGAGACAAGTGAGGCGGTATAACGGCGTTTCGATAAAAGCTCCACTTGTCGCACCTTTTCCTACGATATATACTCACGATGTCGAATCCAATGTCGTAGTGCGTACCCCTCGTGTAAATGATCGGCACGGCATTTCGCCTGCCCAGGTCTTGCGGGGCCAGGTTCTCGCGCGGCACCTCCACTATCGTGGTCATTGCGAAGGAGGTACGATAACCTAATTGGTGAAAGAGAATTTGTTTCTTAATTATGTATACTCTGGAATATATGAGGTGACCTGGTTTTGGATTATGCTAATGCGGCGTGCAATTACGGTATGGGTTGAACGTTAAAATAGAAGCACGAATTGTTAATTAAAGAGCGTTTAACGTATTAGGTTATCAAGTTGGCAATTATGCGCATTCTCTGCGCAGATATATAATGGCTTTGAATAGATCTTCGCATTATCGGAGTTGCAAATATAGACGCGTTATCATCTTACATGATCGCTTGCTGTCTCAGTAAAGAACAAAGGTGTGACATTGAATAATTTTTATGCAACCGATGATATACAGCCTGGTGGAATTGTTGCAGAGAACTGGGTGCATTGTGTCGCGGATAATAGTAGAATATATCGTCCCTTTCTACGGAGACTAGCGCAATTCAACAAAAAGAAAAAACAAGAGCGCCAAAGTTCAGTTATTGCGCTGGTCTTCGTATAGGGAGCTAAGTTTTCTCTGCATAATCCAAAATCCAATCACCAAACCCTTAAAGAAAATAATCTCCACTTACTTTGCAAAGCCTCAATCTCAACCGCGACAGAACACTGCACACCAGCGCAGTAATACTCTTCAGCTGATTCGAATTGGCGGCGGAAAATTCAAAAGCTCCGAGACGCAGCAGCAGAGCGACGAGCGAGCCTAAACGCGACGAGTCTCGAACTGCGCGCGGAAGACCGATCGCGAGCCTCTAAGTGTCTTATCGACTCGCGGCTCTCGATGCATGCATATACACGCAGCCCCGCGACTGAATCGCACATGTACGTATGTATACCTGTACGTATGTAGGAGCGAGCAGTAGTAGCGCCGAGCGCGCCTAGAGCGAGGAATTTCCCCTATATATATATATATATATATATATATATATATATGATATATATATATATATGATATATATATATGATATATACATGTGCGCACCTGTACCGTGCGTTTAGAAGAAAACCCGCCGTAATTACGCTCGCTGTACGTTAATAATGACGAGGGAAAATTATTATAGTCGTCAGGTGGTACCTCGGGTTGTTTTAGGAATTTTGGAGACCGGATGCGTAAAGTTATGATGTATAAATAGAAATTTTTTCCTACGCGCGATGATGCGAACGTACTGACAGCTTGATAGGTTTTTTATGTTACAGTTTATTCTTGTGAAGCATTTATTACGCGCGGTGACGATGCTTGCGCGCGAATCATAGGATGTGCTGAAATTCTCGAACCGTTGCACCATACGCTTTCCATGAAAATCAGCATTGCCATTTTCTCCATGAAGTGTTCCATGTTGTGTGCATTAACAAGCTCATTGAATATATGATCGTTAATTTGCATTCATATGGTGCACACGCGCAAGAGCCTTTCTACAGCTGCGTTCGATTCCAATGGCTAATCGACTGCATTGCGATTAATATTAAATAAATCTTTTTTGCAAATGCTCTTATATATTTACATGCCGCGGAACGCCGGTCGAAACAGTGTAAATACATATATGCATGACTAATGAAACGTTCTCCTTTATTTCAAGATAAAGTTCATTGGTAAGAAGTATAACGACCTTCGAAACCGAGACAAGTTTACTTTTCGCAAGTATACAAGCCGCTTCTTATAATCGAGTCAGCGCGCACGTGTTGCTTTTAATCTATTTTTCAAATTTTGCGTCTGGAAAGTAGAAGAAAAAGATTCGAGTTTTCATTCGTTGCGAAATGTTACAATTCAATTTATTGCACTGCATGACAACATAGCCACAGAGCAAAGGTGAAAATATATACTTGATTAGCGGAATAGGAAAACCACCATCCTTTTTTACAAATTTTTCGTTGTAAGTCGAAAAATTCTTTTGAAATCCATATAATTTTTTTATTAAAATGATTTTTATAGATTAAATCAATCTTGTTGATCGTTTTACTTATATCAAGTTAAATGGACCAAAAAATGTTGCCACATATTTACTGTAAAAATTTCGTAATCACCACTACCTGTGCCATGTAAATACGTGTCCAGTAGCATATGCTGCAGCGCCCAAGTAGAATGAGTCGAGCACGGCAAGGCGCGTCGCCCATATTCACCGAAGGCTCCCTCAATTATTCAATCGATACTTTTAAGCACCGCGTCTCGGCCGAATTTCCCCGGAGACTTGGACAGGGTCGATATTTTAAAATTCATGCGCCTCAATTTTATACACGCAAAACAACAGCGATTTGTATCGCATAAAAAGTCCAAAGTCTGCCGCATCGCTTACTTCGTTAATGCAGCCGTGCGTTTTTTGCAGGCTCGTTTCGTAAATGAGTATGCATGCCGATGCGGAGCAAAAGTCAATACCGCGTGTGTCTAGGTGTGTATTATATATTCGCCCGACTGCTGAATATAGGTTTATAACGTATAATAATATTATAATTGAATGTGCATACATACGACGGCGAACCTCGCGAGCGCCGGATGCGCATCGGTTACTGTTCCGATACTCGTTCATCTTATTCTTTATCGCTTATTATCGAAGAATGTTTTTTTTTTTAATTTTATTTATTTCATTGTTGATTTATTTAAACTGCGGCGATAACGATTCTTGAATATCTTCGTAAAATGCTTCCTTAACTGCCCGCATCGTTATACGCACATTTGTTTTACGTTGGATAATAAACGCAGAACAGATGTGAATTTTGAACGAATCAATCGCGTGATTAAAATACAAAGTAGCCGTTAATCAACTTGAAAAATGTGAGTCCGCGCGGGAAGCGGAATAATGTGAGAAAAGCGCCAGAGGCATATCGTGCGACAATCCAATTATGAATACACCGCCGGCGCACAAATTTTCTCACCATGTCACCTCTATGTCTTCCCTCTCGCATCAATTGATCGCACAATTATCACACGTCTTACCTATATACAACAAGAAAGCGACGTCCTTCTCACACCTGCAGCGAACCAAACCTATATAGACATATAGCATGTAACAGTCGCGTTAGCCGCGCAAAAAACTCGCTCTCAATTTCGCCAATTAACTTTATAACAAAGCCCGTAAGCGGCATTATATCAATTATCGACGAAGAAGTTGTCGTTTCGTCGCCCTGAACTTTCCTTATAGAAGCACGTGTCGTTCAGCGCCCCGTGCGAAGTGATAGAGCGACGTCGAGAGATAGAAGTTTATGGGAAAATCGAGAGGACGATCGCGCTACCGCGAAAAACACGCGCCAAGGTCGAGAGTGTGCCCTCGTGTGCTCACGGTTGTTAATGATCGATTAACAATTTGCGGGAGACTTGTAGAAGGGAAGATTTCGTCCCGTGCGAGAATTTAACGAGGCGATCGATTCCGTTGGCTTTTCTATTCCAGAGAGCTCTTTTTACGATCCAAGTACGCGCGTTAGTCTTTTTCTTTTTTTTTTTTTTGAGAATTACTATAATAAGGTCGCGAAGGCGAAAGCACAAATGACATGCTTTAACCTATTTCGAGCTAAAGCCATAAAACTGGCTGATTATAATCGCCGCGAGTAGCATCGTTCGATCGTAAAACCATTATAAATATTAATACGAAATATAAAAGAATCCATCATGCGCTTATACGCACGAAGGTTGTTCCAGTGTTAAAATCAAACCCGAAAGCCCCGACCAAGCCTGTATATATACCTGCCTGCCAGGAAGTAAAAAGAAGCCGGATAGAAGAAAAATCGCTATTAGCGAAAGTGTCTCGCATAACCGCGCACCTCTCTCTCTTCCCTTATGCAATGTCTATATAGCTGCAGTCGTGTAGATCTAAAGTGCACACAACACCTATACGCGCGTTATATCTCGCAACCGCCGGCGCAATGACAGACGTCGTAATTCCACGTTTACGCGGAAAAAGGTCGCACGCGTCGCAAGATCGAAGAGCACGACATTGGCCCGTTTTAGACGAGTGTGACAGATGAAGATTGAGAAGCGCGCGCCATAATAATTGCGAAAGCCGTTAATTAGCGCGCGAAAACCGCAGGGATTTATCAATGGTATGTAGTTTCGCTCCTATTTCTGCTTGAGAGCTATGATGAGATCGTCGTCGTCATCGTTATAAAGGGTGCAGCGGTTTTACTGCCCATCGTGAGAATGCGCAATTTTACGAGCTGATTTTGCATAATTATGCCGTTTGCCGACTAATACGTTTTACTGTATAACTAAACGATCGCCGCATTAGCGCGTATAATGAAATAGAAAAGCAAAAACGGATGTCCGCGTAATTGAAACCTTACGTTATATATAAATATCAACGAAATATCAACGCGGGATCAGCGAAAAAAGGCCAGCGTGGCAAAAGTGTCCCAAGGCCACCGTGGCTTACAATGTGCCGGGGTGAAAAGGGGCTTCGGGAAGCCCTACAGAGGAGCTCTCGAGTCTACGAGGCGAAATTAACCGAATTACGGTACGAAGCTACTATTACATTAGCCTGTACGCGTAACTGTAATTGACGTTGGGATGTGAGGTCGTGCGTGGGCTATATGCGCATCAAAATTTGAGAGGACTTGTTCATGGAAATTCTGTTAACGTTGAAAGTTTCTTCGGCCAAGTTGGACTTTTGTCGTGCAATCGCTTCGTCGTTTATATTTTTTGAACGAGCTATCTTACGCGTGGCATTGGATCGTGTGTCGTTTGCAACGCGCTGATCGCGACGATCAACAGGTGTATTTTTATCTGTGCACTTTGCGTTTCTTCAATTTTTATCCGCGCTATCTATGATCGCATGACTATGTTCTAGAGAGGAAAATTACAAAAGATATCAAACGAGATTGGACGAAACGTATTATTTTGATAAGATACGCAATTAAAGGATCGCAAGTTTTATGCGTAACTATTTTTTTTTCCTTTTATTTATATTATATATCACCTCAAGTTTTCAATCTTATTACATATTTAAATGTGATGTACGTGAATAAATAATCCCCTCTGAACCCCTAAGAATGGAATATTTTGATACGCAATCTGTAAAACATGTTTGATAGTAATGTCTCACAAATGTCTAACAAATATACATACACAGTCTGAACTACAATCCCTGGTTCAGAAAACGTTTCAGTCTAATAAGTAGATCCACTACGCCAAGCGTATAAAAATCTTAATATAATTTTAAATTTATATGGTGGTTACATGCGGGACGTCACATGTGGCTCATTGCAATAAGAGAGTGAGAGAACGGTTAGAAAAGTGCATCGCCGGTGGCGGCCATAATTTAAACAGTAGTGTCAAACTTGCAAGTTAGAGATTTGAGTAAAAACCGTAACGACAATCGTCTACCAATTTATATCACATTTCGTCGGACTTAGAAAAATATAGTTTCTTATTAGTCGTATAATACATTTGTTCTTTTAAAAAATTTCTCAGCCAGGTATCAAATTGATAATAGCCAATGAATAAAAATCTAATAATAGTTATAGCGATAATATTAAATAAACGCTTAAAAATGAACTCTAAGCAAGTTGTAACAACAATTAAATAAATTAATTTCCGTCACGCGTTACAAACGGTACAACGTTGCGCTCGCATGTGTACCTTATCACAATTTCTTTGTTACATTAAACTTGCATAAAGCGCGCACTGGTGTTCTTTTTGTGATTCATCTGGTTGCCTTTTTTAGGGCGAATAAGAGACTTGAATGGACTTCTCAGCGTAGAAAAACAATGAACAGGGACGAACTTCCTTCTTAGCGGAAGTTCCGAAACGGTAGCTATGCGCTCGCCATCCGTTTCGAGCGCCGTGTCTTTCGGCTGCGTGTTCGACGAGCAGGCTTTGGTGACTCGCTGTCCGAGTCTGATGTATCTGCCGAGGCGTTCGATATCCCATCCTCGCTACCGTTGTGGTAGCGCCAACTAGCGATCTCACCGTCCCACTGAAATGTAATTAGATTTTTGCATGTTGTTTATACAGAGTAGATGCAAGATTTTGCGAGAGTCGGGAAAAAAGTAATTACCGAAGTTGAAACGATATCTTGGTGAGTTGGATGCCAGCTTACATCTCGTACTACTGTTTTGTGGCCCTTCAGGGTCTTTACAATCTCACCAGTAAGGATGTCGTAAACTGAAAAATATTCAGGAGATTTATTTTTTATTCTTTCGTAAATTCCATTGTAATCATTCCGTTCCTTACTTATGATTCGTCCTGACCCACAACCTGTGTAAATATATCTCTGGCCTGTCGTTGCAGCAGGTGAGAAGTGACACCGAATCAGAGTTTGTACTACAATGTGTCCACGATACGTCATAAGGCTTGTATCGCCTTCCAATGGCTTTCTTGGATACAAAACTGTAATTACAATTCGAAAATAATTAAATTAACGTTGTCTAGAAAAATAAAAGTGTCCTACAAAAGCTGAGAAAAAACTCACATTTCTTTGGTACATGTTGCCACCTGTAATCCCATGAATTATTAGCAACTGATACAGCTACTTGGGCCTCTTCTTGAGCTTCCTTGCTCGAAAATTTACGAGCATCCCACAATTTGATAGTTTGATCTTTGCTATTTGTTATTAAATGTCGTCCATCTCCTCGGGGATCAACAAAGGTTATACCACCCATATGCCCTGCCAGGACACCAACTGGTTGGGGGTCGTCTTCTCGTAATTCCCTTCTGTCCCATACCTTTTTGAAAATAATTAAATTAGTTTATTTTTAATTAACTTTGAAGCAAATAGTTGAACTTACTTTACAAAGTCCATCATCTCCAGCACTGTACAGAATTTGAGATGAATCATCGGCAAAGGCGACGCTATTTATATCATAACCATGTCCTCGAACCTGAAAAAAAGATTGAATTATTTTCATTCAAATAGGATGATTAACTATCATGCTCACTTTTGAACAATTTTGGGATCCTAGATCATAGATGTATAAACAGCCATCATTCCCACCACAAAATAGTTCTCTTCCATCACTTGAAAATACAACTGAAAAAACGCAGAACATTGGATGTTCAGCACTCAGTAGTAAAGGTTCCCGAACATTGGGATCTCCATAAATTGAATTCATGTACACTGAAACATAGATTATGATTATTGTTCAAAGCTATTATTAATTACAGCAATTTATAATTCATCTCAATAACTTACAGTAATCTGACCAGCTGGAATAAACAAAATACCTAGCATCAGGACTAAAGGCAGTGTCCAGTATACTCCATCCCACTGCAGAGACAGAAAATTTCTTGAATTCATTGTATTCTCCATGATCTGTGCGATACAATCTTAAAACTCTGTCTGCAAAGTTATCAAAAAGTCAGTATTAGATAAGAGTTGCATTACATATTGTAATAGTACGTAATTCACAAATTAATTTATACGATGCGTGGTTGTGAGCAAAAAATTTCCATCTTTTGAAAAGGTGCCACAAAATGGTTTGTTGTTGTACTTTGCGATCCTCTTCATTTGATTTGGCAGAAAAGTGTTGGTAATCTTTGATTTCTGGCCACACGAGAAATTAGGTCCTCTCTCCCTGCTTTCAATCATGTGGGCCACGGATGGCACGGTCAAATCCTCATTCAAGCCTATTCCGCACGCTTGTCGGATGGATAAACTTATGTCACTTTTCTGAAACGGCAACAAACTGACTTGGCATTTCGATAAGGAAAGTAAACAAGTAAAGTGAAAATGACTTGCACTACTGGGAGAAAATAGAATATTGCAGATATCGTTACAGTATATTATGACATATTTGTTTGTATCTTTGTTTACATAATGCATAAAAGTGTCTGCAATAGGAGTTTGCTGAGAAATAGGCTGAATATTATCCTCAATGGAATCAATAGAGCAAAGCAAGCTAGAGTTTGATTCGATGACTTTCCCTAGAACCATGAATATTTTAAAGTGAGCCCTGAGTTGACATACATCAAGTACAGCTGTGCTTGCAACAGACGACACGCTCTTGGGTCCCTGATGCATTGCAATGAAGTCCTCACCAATATCATCGTCATTACTGAAACAAACCGAAACATATCCCAATTAGACTCCCACGCTTGAAAATCTCTCCCCCCCTCCTCGGGGTACACAGGCGACAGAGCGTAAGCAAAACACAAACACGATGACAGCAGAAAACATGGCGATCGGCCTGAGCAGCGCCAGAAATCTGAAGACCAGGGAGTTGAGCGAACGTAGCACTTCCAGCTTGAAACTATCGCGGGGCTAGAGCTTGCAAAGCTCGTCGACGACGCCAGGTGATATCATATCTCGAGCGCAAACACTGGTCCTGCAGAATCGCGCGGATCTCTCGGGTTTGTAGAGGTTAGGTCGCTCGGTACTGCTGCTGCCAGTGGAGTTATCGAACTGCGCCGTAGGTAAGTAATCGGTCGCGCTCGCGCGGGGGCTGGAGAGCGAAAAAATCTGAATATGTACTTCTGCGACACGGAAAGAAGGCACGCGATATGGCAGGTTAGGTTTATGTTACGTATTTACCGACGACGAGAAAGATAGGCATTCATTCGAAGATGATATACGATACTCGTATACATACAAACCTATCGTCCGACTGCATCCCGGAAAGGAGAACCTGGATGAGCTGGGCGTCCCGGGCTTCGTCGAGACCCAGCTGATGTGCCATGGTCACCACCAGCGCGATCGTGCAGGCGACCATGACCACGATACATCGGATAAGGACACTTTTTATTCGCGCATCCCTGTGTGTACATAACAAATGTAAGAAGTTAGCTCGTGAAAATGCAAAGCCTCTGCGCCGCAGTCGGGCGATACACTGTGTCGGCGACGGCTGTAGCGGAAGATATGTTTCGTATGTATAGGTATAGCAGAGAGAAGTAAAGAGGTTTACGCGCGCGCGGTTAGGACACATTGGGAGAGGGAAAAGGATGGAATGTTTATACGCGGGCGCTGCAGGTGCACGTTGCGAAATTGGTGAAGTATATACGGTATATGCGTCTGCGGGGCGAAATGAAATGCAGCTGATGCAGGTCTTGCCAACTCGGATGTAACTACTGATATAACTCGGTACCGTAATATATGCTCGCGGGCTCTGCGTTGCTCGTTATTGACATTCATGCGTGAAGTTTCGCTCGGAAATTTGTGGCATATAAGACAACAGGTACACAAAGGCGCCAATAAAATGTCATTTTGCATAAACGTTTTGTTTTTATGCAAAAAATTACATCTTATTGGCGCCTTTGTAACTGATAAGAGTACAATTATTTCACGTGTTGTATTGGAGAAAAAATCGGCGAGCATTAAACCATGAGTATTTTTATAAAAAATGTGTTTGTATATAGTGAAGATTATTCAAACATTAAACATTCAGACGAAGAAACGCCAACGTTCGTTATAATTGACTTTTTACCTTCTACGTTTAAGTTTAACTATGGCACAAATGCTAATTCGCGCTTTCCCATTTAAATTATTATATCTCGAAACAAAGCTGCTTTATCCAGGATAATTAACAAGAATTAATTAACATCCCTCTAGTGCGCAACATTATTTCGATGTTTTCAACGTTTTTGACTTTTTCCCCTGAAATGTATATTAAGGAGCAGAAGTTGCATTTGACAATTTTTCAGGACAATTGCGCTTGTAAGTAAGCGACGATTTAACAAAGTACGAGGATATTCCAAAAAATCTCAATTATTCGTGTGCCTTATAAGAGTTATCATCGAATATGACATTGTAAAACAACTTTGAAAAGTTCGAGTGCTTATTATCTCGCTCTACTGATTCATACAAGTCACACAATAAAAATGCAAATTCATCAAGCACGATGTAAAAAAGCTCAAACTGTGACAAAAGTCATAAAACTTCTTTGGTGAAATTTTGAATTAAAGCGCGACATCGCTAAAAAACATTCTTGAAAGTCAAATCTCCGATGCAGAAAGCCTCACCTCCTCCCGGCCCGTATTCTTCGTATAAACTCCGTGTGTCGCGCGCACAGCAAGCGTATCACCCGCAAGGTCGAACAATCAATCAATTCCTGATTCAGCACACGCTGCATATATACGTATACACAATACCATATCAGCAGCAAAATTCCAATCCCGACCATTTCGCGAAGACAATCGGCATATGTATTCCTTTCTTCATTTCCCTCGAAAAAAAGCTATTTACCTGCGCGCACTGCGAGGCACTTCTTCCATGTGCATAAATTCGCGCGCGTCTCTGCGAACGGCAGCTTTTCCATTCTTCTTTTTGAATTCACTTTCCTTCCCCGAGTTGCACATGTGGGGCCGTCCCGTGTTCGTTGGATATCTCTGATGTGCTCTCGTTGTTGTTATATGTTATTCCTATTCTCTTCTTATGCTCCTTTTGCTTCTCTCGCTCGCTCTCGGACGTTTCAATTTCTCGCAGTTGTTGGAAAACAAAGACGAGCGCTGGCAAATCGCTCGGGAGTCCACGTCTGTATATTATGTTTGCGCGAGGCTTTTTAGATGCGGATGTGCTCCTGCCGAGGACTCGTAAAAGAATGCGATATCTCTTTGACGGATACTGCGCTGTGCGCGTGGAATGTGTGATGTGCGGAATTTGGAGCTTTTCGTCCGGTTTAAAGAGGTACTCGTGGCGTTGTTATGATACGTGGCGGAATAATTTCGCCGTTGATGATTACTCCATGGGAGAAGATTCGTTACTATTCGGAATTATGTTCGCGTGGGAAACTCACAATAGCGCATCCGAATATAAGTTCGAAAAAATATGAAGCCTCGGAATTTCCAACGCTGCAAAATCCCCGCTATGTACGGGAATTCGGAAAAAGCGGCTTTCCCGCTGAAAATTTTCAAAGACTGCCGCTCCTGATCTGTGCGCGCGGATTATTATTTGAGATGAAAATTGAAAATATCGAAAAGCGGATGATGTGCGCGCGTTAAAGCAAGGAAATAGCAGTCAGTGCGCTATCTACGATCCGTCACGATTGCGGTTCGTATCATTTGTTACATTTCGGAACACGCCGCGCATCGGCATCTTATTCGAGCATTTGCGTTTTCAAAGACACAATCCATCACTCGCGAAGAGCTGCCGAGATTCCGGAGATTACGCAATATTGTTCAACGCGCTTTCACGCGTTCTCTGCGAAGCGACGATTATGTAAGATCGATAAGAAGCTTTCTACGCTTTTTTTACTACTTATGTACCATCGCGTATCGCTCATAATTAAAACAAAAAAAAAAAAAAATCGTAAACTGAATATGCAAAATTCATAACGATCGATCTCGTGAACGATATAGAAACGAATAAAGACACGTTCGCGATCGAAAATATACGAAAGCGCCTCTGAGCAGACACGCTGTCATATATATAGAATATATATATACGTGCTTTCGAGCGTCTGATTGATTGAATTCATCCATCGCGACGTGTGGCTTACGAGGCGAGCGTAACGTAATTACTCTCTGCAAGTTTTATTATGTGTACACATCGAGGGGCGGAGAGAGGAATCAAGCGAGGGCTGCTCTGATCGGCTTAGTCGTGTTCGATGTAGTCGAGGAATAGTTCAACAAATCAACATTTCGGCACGCGTATGACGTCGCGTTTGGATGAAAACAGAACGAAGAGACTATTCTCAAAGTACAGTACAAAACAAATCCCCGAGAAATAAAACAAAGGAAGACTCCGCGTAGACGAGCTTGTGAGGAAACCGTTCGCGTTCGTCCCTCTCGCGCGGAGAGAGAAACGCATTCGCGGAGCGCAACAAGAAGCCCCAAAGAACTGCCCGTCGACGCATACTTACTTCCAGCACCTCCATCTCTCTCTCTTGACTCTCTCTAACACACACACGCATACTCGGGATCAGTCGCCGGCATGAATACTGCACGAGGTCGTGACAGTGATCGAGTGGCTCGCGGCCCTGGCTTCTGCAGCAGCAGCTCCCAAAGAATTATTACGTCTGCGCACATGTATTTTTCACCAGACTTATCCCAACGCCACAGACACGCGTGCATCTATAGCGCGGCCAGAGTTTATTAGCTTTGTCGCGACTCGCTGGCTCGAAAATGAGGAGCTTCGAATACAATACATGCACATAGCTAGCCTGTGCCGATTCGGAAGAGCTTTGTTAGAGCTTTACTCCGCGAGATAATGCGCACGCGCGGCTGGGCTTTCGAGACAAAAGAGCGAGCTGTGCGTGAACGGGCTGGATAATTGACTGCCGCGTATGTGTGTAACGTATAGTCGAGAGGAGGAGCGCTTGTTACCGCGGTCTACATTATGGACTTTCTTCAGCTCCGAGGATGATCCAGAGCGAAAAACGCATCGCGCTAGGTCCTAGCTCTGCGCATAAGCGTTTGCGAATTTTGGAATTTATTGCGTTCGTGTATACATACTCGAAACATTTTACAGAACGGCATATGTAAGCGCAATTTTATTTAAAAAGGATAAATGTCTCGCTTTGTTTGTGCTTTTTTTTTGAAGAGCGTGCCTTTACATACGCCTGTCGTGGTAGAAAAATGTAAATGGAAAGCATACGCCTACGCTCCCCTGTGATGTTAATGAACGCTGCGCGAATGAATTATTCGTTCTGTAAGTGCTCGCAATTTATTTCACGGTTTAAAAACTGGATCATGAAATACTCGCTCTCGGTGAAATTGTTGCAGTACGCAGCGCAAGCGATGTACATGAATCGTGAATAATAACGTTGCTTGAACGTATAACTGTGAAGTATATTTTTTCAAAAACAGCTGAATGCTCGAACTTCATTCAATTCAAAATAAGTACAACCCTTGAAATGACTTTCGTTCGCTATATTGCTTTTCGAAACTATACAATAATTTGAAAAAAAAAACGCAACTACCATCGATTAATAATAATATACCTATACATCCTGACGAAAACTCTGAAATTTTGCCAGTTTACCCAAAGCCCCTTCATTCGCTAACCCTTTTACACAACTCAAATCCAATTCCCCGTTACACGAGTAACGTAGCGAGTCTCGCGAAACGCGATCTAGCATCGCGCGCATAATTAGTATACACATACATATATCATATACGTGTGCACACTCTATATAAAGCACCGCGGGCCGACCAGCCGACTCTAAACGCATCAGCTGCGCGGCGGAGCGTCGCGAGGCGCGCTAATTAATATCGCTCGAATTTCATAAATCCTGCAGGCGCCAGCGCCGTGTGCGAGCAACTCTCTGGCTTCGGGATAAAAGCGAGAGATGAGATTCGGTGCTGCGAGCTTCCAAGCAGATACGTCATTAAGCTTTTCGAAGCAATGATGTTGCGGATACGCCGAGTCGAGGCTAAAATGTTTGCCGCGGTTAAATGACGGTGTCGGCTGATTCGTCGTTTTCTCTTTGAAATACCGGTAAAATTGTCGCAGAATATTGTCCGAGAGCCACATGAGGAGTCTTCCGAGAAAAGTCAACGAGCGGGAGTCTATACGAGTATTATAGCGACCGCAGCAAGGTAAAGGTCCTTCAGGATTCATTACAGCGCTATTGACGTTAACGAGCGGCGGCTGCGGTCGCGGTCGCTCGCTACTTTCGTGCGCTCTTCAAGACTTCGAGTGTAAAGGGCTATAGTTCTGATCTCGTTTCGCGATTTGTAATTTCGCGCTGATCCATATACAGCCGACGAGCCGCTAATTGAGTTGTCGCGATATTCTACGCTATATGCATGGTCGGCGGTGCGTTTGAGTGGATTATTATGCTTCTAATTGAAAGGTCAGGTTGTTATAATAACGTTGAAACCGATTTACCCGATCGCGCTGTATAGTTGCGGTGGTGTGTATAAACTTTTTGAATTATATTTTCGCGGTGCTCCGCTGCGGAGTTTGAAGGCTCCGACGCGCCGGGGTGGGAAAATTTTCAGCGCGCTCATTAAACGCTAGAGGCAGCTAATTACTTTACGATCGCTTTGACTTTGCGCGCGCGCGTTTTCATCGGTGTTGTAAAAAGCGGCGGAAATAATGGCATGATGAAATTGGCTGCGTACAAGAGCGAGCCTATCGCCGTGTGCACGAAGATTATCGAGCTTAAACAGGCGAGAGAAAAGAGATCGTACTCTAATGGATCGCGTCTAATTTTTCCTCGCGTGGCTTGAAGCGCGCGAAGAAAACCTAATCCGATCCACGATTGCGGTTGAAACAGCGAGAGCATCGTTAGACTTCCATTTCAACCCTGAAACGCTCGCTGGGGAAAACAAGAATGAATCGCATGCACTCCTCGAAAACCAGTTTATTCCCGCAGTTCAGTCGAGCTGCGGAGCTTTCGACTATGGTGATCAGTTGTAAATCGGCGAAGGTCGGTGGAGCCTCGCGCTGCCACCATATCCGGAAGGAAGGAAGGAAGGAAGGAAGGAAGGATGGATGCAGTAGCGCCTGCGATGGCGAATGCGCATCAGAGGGGCGGCGGAAACGCGTGTCTCCTCTCCCCCTCCCCGCACACACACTGCGCACTGCACCCTTGACCAGAATTCCCTCATCGGCCAGTAGGTCGACTACGTTGCCGCCGCAGCTTCGATGAAGGAGAGGAACGACGCGCGCGTGCGATCGAGAGGATGGCTCTCCGCTATATTGCTGCTATCTGCTCTCTGTCGAGAGCGCACAGGGTGGGAAGCGTAGGAGAGAGATCTTCGAGTCTGCGGATTTGTAAAACGGGGGAAGGTCGAGCTTGTAAAGCCTCTGAGGTTTACCTTTGTGGGCGGACGCGCGCTATACTTTTCGACGCTCGAGGTTTATTATCAGGCGTTAATGGCTTACGCGCGATTTTCTCTTTACACGCGCGTAATATAGGGACGCGCTGATAGCTGAATAGTTCAGAATCCGATTAAACCGAATTCTCTCGAACAACGCACGGCTCTCGTCGGTATGTGAATAGATAAAACGCGCTCGAATGGGACCCGTTGCATGGCGCCAATTATTTCTTTATGAAACGCTTAATGACGCGGAGGTCACGCGGTCTATCGTTTGGTATACGAACGAAGCGCCTAGATCCATTTGACGCGATAATGACGACGATTGTGCGTGTAGCGTCCTTTTGTATACTTTTTTAATCAAATTTCTCGAGATACAACGCGCAATAATGATCGGAGAAACATTATATAGCAAATCCGATATCCTCGACTGCGGAGCGCAGCCTTGCGCAGAATTTCCCCTCAATTGCGCGGTGGGAATTTTCTGTATACGACGATCTCCGGGCGCGCGAAATTTAATTTTAAAAAATTTATAGACCGCGATATCGGGATTCTGCGCTGCGTGCGGAACGATTTTCTACGCGGAACTGCCGCGATACGATGCCACTGGTGGCGGTAATCTAAAAAGAGAGCTAGAGGAAAAACGTTAGGATCGCGGGAAACATTTATCGATCGGCTTACACGCGCCGAGAACTTGAGGAAGTGGAGCAATTTCAAATGACATCGCGGACACAGCGGAGAAAGTCAAGCTGTGTGCGGACACAATCGGCTGATGCGGATTATGACGTTCGAGGTTTCTTGGAATGTGAGGATCTTTCTCTGATGGATGTGGATAGTTTCTATATCCTATATGAGTCGCCGGAATACCCGATTTTCGAAAACTAACGCCTTCAACGAGCCCGACTCCAGCTTTCGACTTCCCAATCAACCTCCAGAGAAATATATATTCCTCTTCATCCCTTGCAGCTATTTTAAAAATCCATTTAAAAATCCCGCCCCTCGGGAGCCGCTCACCTCCGTCAAAGGACTGAAAGCTCGTTATCAGCCGTACCTATACACGCAGACACAGTGCCCTCTATCTATATCTCTCTCCACTTAGCGAAAATCGATCGGCTCGCGGATAAGAGCGGACGTGTTGCTCGCGCGTGCAGATGGATCCTCGGGGATATTCTTTATTGTCGGCTGGATCGGCTCTTATCGCGGCCCGTAACTGCCGTAAGTCGCTCGATGCTCAGATAACACACAACAGGTTGATATACACAGAAGCTCAAGCTGCTTCTCGCGCGAGGGGGTGGCCTCTATATATCACAAAGATGCAATGAGATATATCCGGCTTTGAGCATCAAGGCTCGTGTATTAATTGCGACGTGCTGTATCGAGATTCGAAGCTTTGAGTTCAGGTGCATCAGCACATCGAATATTGATTTCGAAGATTATACTTTGTTGGCTTGTTGCTCAAAAGGCAGCCTTTACATGCAGGTTTCTAGGAAAATTAATACCTCAACGTATGATATGATACTCAAAAGGACGTGTACATAATATATAATGTAGTTTGCTATGATAGCACGACTCATTACGTCGTTTAATGAAATGATGGATCGCCGTAATTCGAATATAATAGACCACTTTCCCGAACCTTCAATTATACTCTCCCTCGTATTTGAATTAGCCGAAAGGGATCAAAGTTGATTCATCGAATATACGCATCTGCATATTGCACATATCTCCTTCCGCTTGTAAACCAAATTCTCTAGTTATAAACTCGCGTGGAACTTTCTTTAGTGCGAAAACACACCGAGTATTCGCATTGTGTCTCATGCGCAAAAGAGAATATATAGTCGCGGAAGTTTACTTTTTCATATCTTGCGCTCGCGCCGATCTTTTATTCATTCGTCGACGACCGAAGGTGAATTTGAATTTATGCGGTCGAACTACGGCCGTAATCGGAAATTATTCCGGCTCCAGATGCAGAACAAGTGTAAACATGGGCGAGTATACTTTCGGAGTAACCTTTTTAATGTGTGCGAGTCTCGCGTACAATGTAAGTTTATGTACAGTGTGTTGAATTTTGTTTTCTCAACTGATACGTATTGTTCTTGTTTAATTTTTGTTATGAAACGTCAGCTCGTATAAAGGCTCTTATTAACTTCTTCCTAAATAGATTATTGATATTTTTATAAATCTACGATTTTACAGCATTAATTTTTCTTTCCTCTTGTCATTGTCATTCCTATATTCTGGCCAACGAAGATAGGTGACGCGTAGGTGCTTTCCTATTTCCCTCATGCGCTACGTGCGAGCCTATAGTACATTATATAGCGACTTGGGTGGTCCTTTGGCTGAACCTACTGCTTGGGCCGCTCGTGCTGTGACTACTTTATGTTTCGTTGAATCAACTACAATTTTTACAAAATATAAAAACACACACATACGAACATCGTGTACGAACTTGCGACGTTAAACAACATTTTTTAATTAGAATCATCAATTATAAATGATATAGTATACCTTCTTTAATGCATCGGCAAACGTTTGCGACTCACTCATCAGAATTTCGCTCGCAGCGCATACGCTATACTGCGCAACACGACGCAGCCGATACTAATTTTCTCCCTTTCGTTTCTCGAAAATCCCTTTTTCCAGCCATAAGGTAATCCTCGCGCACACACAGCTGCCTCCACAAACAAAGTTTTTTTTCTTCCTTCAAATAAAACCGCACACGAGCGGATACGCGCGCGTGTGTACACGTCAACTGTAAACACGCGCAACTCGAGAGATCCGTTTATTTACAGTGCGCAGGGCAAATAATTTATTACGACGGCGACCTGCACCTCTCGCGTAGTGTATCCCTCCTCGCAGAGGTGCAGTTCGCATTTTTCGAAATTCCCGAAATCTCATAATATCGCCCGCCGCTCGACAAAAGAAGGGCAAATAACGCAAACACTTTGCTCTGATGCTTGATAGCGCGCCGTCAAAGCAATCCCTGCCGAACGCGTAATTAGATTCATCGTGCTTCAGCGCAGAGATAAAAAAGCGCGCATTAATCAAAAAGAAAGGAGTAATCCGCAGAGGAAGAGGAAGGAAGGGACGCCCGTCAGCGGCGAGATAACGAGCGCAACAAATGAAAAACGCCGAGGAGCGACGGAAGTGGCTCGCGTGGATCTCCCTTATCAAAGAGGCCGAGAAAGAGAGAGAGAGAGAGAGAGAGAGAGAGAGAGAGAGAGAGAGAGAGAGAGCGAGAGAGAGAGAGAGAGATTATATTAGATTAGATTAATTAGTTTTATTTTACGTACAATATGTTGTACGATAAATTGTATACAGCAGGAGTAGTAGTATAGCAAAAATGTGTATTGTGATAGTATGATAATGTGA
The DNA here is from genome assembly GCF_009193385.2 of Nasonia vitripennis. Taxonomy (NCBI): domain Eukaryota; kingdom Metazoa; phylum Arthropoda; class Insecta; order Hymenoptera; family Pteromalidae; genus Nasonia; species Nasonia vitripennis. The sequence continues at coordinate 12,533,973 of NC_045757.1, forward strand.
AAATGGGTTATGCGAGAGTGTGTGTGTGTGCGTGAATGTGTACAAGAAATTCAAGTGTTTGTATTTTCAAGTTCGAAAAAGTGTTCTTTAGCTAGTCTCTTGAAACCTGAGATAGATGTAGTGTTACGAATGTGAGATGGTAGGTTGTTCCATAGGTATGAGGCGCTGATATGAAACGAGTTCCTCAGCGTCTCCGCCGCGACTATCGGAATATCCAGAGGTATCACCTCCCCCCTAACAGGCCGGAGTGTCACGCGGAAGTCGAAGTATGCCAGTACATATGATGGTACGGCTGTGTTAAACATTTTTCTTAAGAAACAAGCAGTGAAATACTTCCTGCGTCTGGCAGTGGTTAGCCACTGCAACTCCCGCCTGTATGGGGAGATGTGCTCGTCTCTTCTTACACCATAGATGTACCGAATTCCTGTATTCACGAGCCTCTGAAGTTTTAGGTCGAGTTCTTGCGTCAGGTCACAGTATACGAGAGAACAATAGTCTATAAGAGGAAACAGGAGGGCCTGCACTAAGTGCTTAGGCAACCTGAGATCGGTGCTTTTCCTGAAAAAGTAAAGCCTGTACATTAGCGTGTGAGCACGCTTACACACTTGTGAAATATGCTCCCTCCACGTAAGCTTAGAGTCGAGCACCAATCCCAGATTACGCACGGAAGATTCAAAGCTGACCTGGGCACCCCCTATGTTAATGAAGGTGTTAGCTGTTGAGGGTAATGCGTTTATGTAGTAGGGAGAGCCCAGGACAATTGCTTTAGTTTTAGTAACATTAAGTTTTAGCTTATTCTGTGCAGCCCAACCAGTAATCCTCTCAGCATTGGCACTCATCTTGTTTGATAAAGAATCGAGCTCTTCGAGGTGGCATTGACTGTAAATTTGCAAGTCATCCGCGTAGATGAGATGGAAAACATCGGTATCAAGGCAGAAACCGATGTCATTGATGTACAATGCAAACAGCAGTGGACCCAGAACGGACCCCTGCGGGACGCCGATGTTGAGACGCCGAGGAGAAGAACGTTCGTTATTGTCACCAACGACGGCCTGCTCTCTACCAGAGAGGTAGGAGGCAAACCAGCGGATGACTTGCTTTGAGAAGCCGAAGGTGGATAGCTTTCTCAGGAGCCTGACGTGACACACAGTGTCAAACGCCTTGCTAAAGTCAAAGAGAAGGAGTAGTGTTACTTTCTTTTTGTTTATCCCAGCTCTGGCATCATCAGTTAGCTTAATTAGGCCAGACTGAGTGCTGTGACCAGTGCGGAAGCCTGTTTGAAGGTTATCTAGTAATAGCCTTGATTCAAGGTATTCTGAGACTTGCCTGTGCACTAGCCACTCCAGAGCCTTGGAAAGAAAGCAGAGAAGTGAAATCGGACGGTAATCAGTCAGGGCTGTTGGTGAGCTGACTTTGTTGAGTGCGCGCACAAGTGACATTTTCCAGGCAGATGGGAAGCAGGGTTCGCTAAGGAACAGGTTGAAAATATGACTTAGTAAGGGAGCAAGAACCGGCAAAGCTTTTGAGATGACAACCTGTGGGATGCCGTCGCTCCCCCTGGCCTGAGTGTCAAAGTGCGACACCGCAGCCAACACGTCCGATTCCGTTATAGGTTTGAATTCGAAATGTTCCGGGAGGTCAAGACTTTCCAGGGTAACAAGATAATCCTCAACAGCAGGAGCCAGCGGATCATTTGAGATCGCGCTGAAATGCGTGTTGAGTTCATCTGTGGCCAATCTAGATGGTAAGGGGGCCTTGGTGGCAGAAATTCCAAGTTTCTCCAGTTCTTTCCAGATCTCAGCAATATCGGTCAAGGTGGACAGGCGTGAATAGTAATAATTCAGCCTGGCCTCCTCGACTTGTTTGTGAACATAGTCTCTAGCTAATCTGTAAACGCGTCGATCTGATTCGAGCCTGGAGTCCCTGAAACGCCTGTAAAGTCTATTGCTCTCGGATACAAGGCCACGAAGAGCCGCAGTGTACCACGGGTGACGTTGTCGTCCTGGAGTCACAGTCCGCAATGGAGCGAGGTGGTTGATGGCGTTAGTGAGGTTAGCGTTGAGTACAGATATGCAGTCGTCAAGTGATGAGGTGGTGAGAGATGACCAGTCACATTCGCTAAGAAAGTCTCTCAGCTTCTCAGCGCTGATTCCTTTAAAGTTTCTGTATGAGTATGTATTTGGTACGTAGCGTGGAATCTGTACGTCGAGAGTGGCCGTGATAAGGTCGTGTCCGTTGATGAAAGGTGCGTCTGTCTTCCAGTATGACTGCAGGCGATCCTGCTCGTCGATTAGGCACAGATCAAGCCAGGTGTCAGAATCCTGTTTATGGTGTGTGGCACCATAGGGAACGGACGAAAGGGAGTTCTCATCAATGAAGGCCCTGATGAAATTGGCATCTTCAGATGAGGATAGTTGGTCAGAGTTAAAGTCCCCCATTATAACCTTCGTGGAGTAGTTGTGCATGTGAGTTGTTAGTTCGTTAATAAAGTTAGAGCCTTGGAAAAAAGGAGCATGAGGTGGACGATACACAACCCCCACGGAGATGGGAGAAACTCCCTTGGCCGATATCTCACAAAAGAGGTATTCAGGCTTGCCTGGCTTGCCGGACCATTCACCGTCGGATGTTGAAATAACACTAACCGTCAGAGATTTGTGTATATAGAGGGCCACACCTCCACCGTTTCTGTTTCTGTCTCGTCTGTAGAGCAGGTAATCATCCAGCGAAGGGCTGGATGTCACCTTCTCGCTTAGCCAGGTCTCAGTAACAGCTATTACGTGGAATAAAGAGCGAGTGGATAAAAAGAGCCTGATCATCTCAATGTGACCCGTGAGAGAGTTCGCATTAAAATGACAGACCCTTAGACCTTCAGACAGAGATACCTTAGAACCCGATGAAGACACGGCGGATGAGCTTGATGGCGGACGTGGTGGGATGAAATGTATGTGTGGCAGCTTCATTGTGGAGTGATGTTTACGGCGAGCGGGATCCGAGCTAAAAAATTATCCAGCTCGGCGTCGGTGGTAATGACGGTGGCACGCTCGTTGTCATCGTTGCAGCGGACGAACAGTCTCCCGTCCCTGACGAACGTTCGGCAGCCCTGCCTCCTCTTGGCTTCCAGCCTAGCCCGTGAACGCAGCTTGTGGACGTCGGTGGGGAGTAGCTCATTGATGTTTATGAGCCCTTGGTGGTCAGGGCTCAGAGCTTTGGCCTCCTCCATCACGGTTGCGTCCAGCTCGTTGGTGTGGAGCTTGCGTTTACGAGCTTTGGCAATGACGATAGCTCGTGCTAGTGCACTCGACGAGAGGGTGACGGCCAGTGGTGGCAATCTGCCGTCACTCCTGGCGGTGTTCCGGGGTGCATCGAGCCTACCCATGACCCTGACGGATGCAATATCTCTCCGCAGGACCGTTGGGTCAAGTGCGTTTATGACTGCAAACGCGAGAAGATGCAGCGAGGTCTCACGGGTGTAGTGCAAGCCCGTGATAACAACAACACTATTTGAGGTCTGCTCCTGCCGTCGTTTGACCTCAGCCAGCTCATTGCGGAGGCTGCTAATTTCTGCAGCGCTGCTGCTGTTGTTGCTGTTGTTGTTGTTGTCCTGCTGCAATGCTGGGCTCCTCGATGAGAGATCTTGGACTTGTGCCTGCAACTCGGTGATGGTGGACTCAGCATTAAGTATGCGAGTCTTGAGTGCAGGCAGCTCATCGAGGGCCTTTAGGCGCTTCTCCAGCGGGCTAAGACGTTGCTCAATTCTCGAGATCCTCCTGAGAGAGAGAGAGAGAGAGAGAGAGAGAGAGAGAGAGAGAGAGAGAGAGAGAGAGAGAGAGAGTAGTGCACACACATACGTATACAGAATGGAGCAGAGAGCCCTTTTCTCCGATTTACTTTCAATAGCACAATGAATGGAAGCGCCGCGAGAAAGATTTTTTTTGCTTTGCTCGCCGAGCAGATAAGGAAGAAGAACGGATAAGAGCTACCGCTGCCGGCTTTGAATATATTTCCGTCTTGCTTTCTCTCTCTCTTACTACGTAGGTATACGTGATACGTGTATGCGGAGGGAGAGTGGAAATTAAGTGCGCGCGTTCGACTGCGCCTCTCGGAGCCCTTGGTCCTTTGTGCGCGTATGTTTCTTCTGCGTCGCGTGGCCGTACGTATATGGGCTTGTATATGTAAGGTGTATAAGAGGATTGCGTTTGTAGGTGTATATATACATACACTCGGATTTTCGGAATAATATCGAGTGGCCGCGCGCGGCACGGGATGAGCCGGGGATTATCTCGCGCGAGTGTGTCTGCTGTGCAGGGAGATGTGCGCGTGGCTTTTTCGGTAGGACGACGATTTGTCCGCGATTTCGGTATGATTTATCGCGCAAACCTTCAACGGGATTTCGAATCTAAGCGCATGTGTGGGCTCACTTTTTGTAGATTTTTTTGGGCGGCGTATAAGAAAAATTGGCAATTCCCAGCCGCTAAGCCATGCGCGAACGTTGCGACTTTAAACGTCGCCCTTTTCCGCGTGGGTGTGGATAATGCCTCGAAACGCAATTTCACCTCTCGCTAGAAATAAAAACGTTTCCTTTTTTTTCTCCCAACTCTGCACATATATATCGTTTAAACTTCCCTCTTTCCCTTTGTCGTAATGCCGAAGGAGAGCAAACAGAGCAACGAAGGCCTGTGCGAAACGACAAAATTACGATGACGGAAGAAGGAATAAAGCACTCTCTCGAAAAAGTGTCCATTTTATTTTGGCGAACAAGTATAGCGTCGGAGAAAAATGTCTTCCCTTACTCGCACTCGCTCGCGCTCTCCCTCTCGAAACGCTACGCGTGCGCTGCGCGAGGGCCGTAATTTCGGTTTATACTCCGGAATTCCATTTCGGAGTTAAGAGCGTGTTTCCGAAATATAAAACGCAATTACGCGCGAATCGATTTCGCAAATCGAATTCCGAAGCTCGAGCTTTGCCTGTTTTTTACGCGCAAACGCCGCACGAGCACACGCACGTCGCGTGCAATTACCCATGTACGCGCGACGTAAAATAGCGAAGTGTGTACCGTCGGATTTCACTCGGCGATATAATAAAAATGCTCTTAACGCATAGAGTGATTCCTTGGCAAGCATATATCGCGAGGGACGTTATAGTGTGCTTAGAGGTCTCCCGGAAAGTTTGAAAAAGCAATTACGCGCGAGTCGAGCTGTGATCGATTCGAAATTCTGTGTACAAACTTCCTAGTCGCTTGACGCGTCATTAAAACATTAACGAACGTTGAAATTAGAAGGTAATAATCGCGCGGCCGTATGGACACCCTCTTCCAAAGTTCCGCGCTGTCATTGTAAGTTCAGGCGAAAGTTCAGCTGACTCTCGACACAAAGAGCGGCCTCCCGGGGATTGGATATCTCTCCCATTTCTTCTCACCCCCCCCCCCCTCTCTCTCTCTCTTGCGCGAGCGAGCGTTTGGAGTTTTCATACTAATTAAAACTAAGTAAGCGTTTTAATTATATTTAATTGCGAATGCGCAGACGCGTTCCGACGGGCCTGATCAAAAGGACGTTTATTAATGAAAAGAGCTGCGCGCGTGCGGAGATTCGAGTGCATTAATTTTGTAATATACCCCGATTAATTACTATAGCAAAATTTATTATTTTTGAAACGATACTCTTTAATATTCTGTCACCGCAACTGACTAGGCCTCACGGCATCGTTGGTGTCGAGACCGACAAAGGGCGATACCGCTCGGTTTGATGATTATGCCCAGCGACGCTGTGAATCCTAATTAGTTATCGAAAATTTGTCTAGGCTCCAAATATGGACCTAGCATTCAATATATAAGCGCCGATAGCCCTACCATCGGGCAGTCTGTTATCGGCAATAGAGAACGAAACTCTGTCCGTTTAAGTTACCTCCTTGACGCGCCGCGAAAAGCGTTTTATTATTAAATATCTCTAATTCATTATTATTGTTATTATAAACTACGCGATTGTCATATTTTTTGTGAAGCCAATACATTGTAAAGAGAACTACTAGAATAAAGAGTGAACTACAAACTACCAGCGTGTAATTAATTGTTCGAGTCCACACCCAAATAATAAGGTAAGATAATAAGTTATAAATATAATAAACTTTAGATTATTTCATTCCCGTATGGGAAGATCGGTTCCCTCCCTAGTCCTTGTCCTACGTATCAGCCACGCTTCCATGTTCATTCGTGCAACCGCTCCGCATGCGATGAATGATAGTTAATGACGCGAACGTTAATAATTTCGGTTTAACTTTAACCTAATTAAAGCGAGAATGTCACAATTTCATCAACAATCCCGCGCCACTTTGAAGCCTCGTCGTATTCAAGCGCGTCGTTATAATCATCGTTTCGGGCTCGTCTCTGCGCTTCTGCAGCCTGTGTATTTTTCCTTCGAAAATTAACGCAAACGCGGCAAAAAAATTCCCTCGTCGCCAGCACGTACACGCGCGTACGTATACGATACGACTGCTTTAGAGCCGCGTAAAAAAATACGCGAGGAAGAAGAAATAAAAGCTGCCGTCTCGCTGCGCGCTACGCTTTTTGCACACGGAGCCGCAGTAAAAGAATCAGCCTGTCTCTCCGGCCTCGTGATTTATCCTTCTCGAAAGGATCTCTCGGCGGCGTTTGCGAATGAACGCGTATAGTCGTATCCTTAATTCAAGAAACATAGACAGTGACTGTGTGAGAGAGGGAGAGGGAAATACATTCAGCCGCACTCGATACACACGGCGATCGGAATTCAATTCGCGAGTGAAGCGCTCTCGATATTCGATATTACGGCATTTCACTCGCGTTCTCTCCTTTGCTCGCGCAGCGAAAAAGTACGTTTGACTGCTCGCTGTGCATAACTGGCTGTGCGGCGGCAGCGGCGCTCGCTCGCCACCTGACAATAACCGTCCGTGACCGTAGGACACAGGAGAGAGATGACAGCCGTCCACTGCAGTCGGGCAAACGCACGCGGGAGTCGGCAGAGCGAGAGGCAGATAGATGGTGTGTGTACGCCCTGGAACGCACTCGCGCGATGCTCAACTGCGCGGAAAGTAATTCTTTGCTCAGCTGACTGGTCGTCTGCGTCGAGTGCGTGGGAGATATTTTTCAGTTCATTATCAGTTCATATTGAGAGTATCTTTCAACACTAATTCTTTTTTCCAGCCTCCAATGGGGTGAAATCGCCGGCGAACCTGCGTCGCCTGACCACGCTCGGAACGTTCTACTGACAGTATCTACAACAGCGGCCTTGCAGTCGACGATTCGAAACCAAGGTACGTGATTATCCAGTCCGTTGAAGTATACATTGTAGGAGAACGAGCTCTCATATAACAGGGGCACATCTACTGCCATATCCGCATTACAGTCCCTCGCAGAGCCAACCCCTGCGATCAGCCGCGCGCAGTCTCTCGGCAGCAATCTCCCAGAGGTTAGAAAACCAATACAGCCCGTGGGATGCATCTCGGCTCACCCCCGAAATCCAAATCGCGCGCCTATCGCCCACGGCATAGGTCCCGATCGATCGCGACAATTATACCCTCTCCGCATCACTGCGCGCACAGCCATGCCATGTCTCTTCCCGCACACGCAGCCCCCAGGTGCGTACGTGAGATCAAAACACGCACACACGCAGCTACCATCCAACCAGCAGTAGCGACGGCGGCTCTATGGACAAATTAGGAGCACAGCGCCTGCGTCGACTCTCGGCGTGTACACGCTTGCGCGCGAGAGAGCGGGACAGCGGCCAGGATTTCCTGCCTGCCTGTCGACCTTGACCCGGATAGTTAACAGGGAATTAGGGAAATCGGGGGAAGAGAGCCAAGCCTGCGCCGCTCGAGTAGCTCGCTGCTGTCGCGCAGGTGTGCATACTCTCTCTCTCTCTCTCTCTCTCTCTCTCTCTCTCTCTTTCTCTCGCTCTCTCTCGCTCTATCTCTTTGGAGCTATAACCGCAGGCGCAGATGCAGTAGGGAAATCGAGAGCGGATGACGGTTGCAGCGCGCGCGGGGGGGTCCGTTGAATTACGCGCGTCGATTGAGAGTAGAGAGAGAGAGAGAGAGAGAGAGAGAGAGGCGCGGGAGAAGGCGGGATAGCGAGCGAGCGCAGGTGGAGCTGCATGCGCAAGAAAAATAGTTTATTAATGTCAAGGTAAACTGTGTCGCCGGGAGATTTCGAGAGGTGACGCTCTCGCGATTCGTTTGTTCGGGGATCGTATACGCAGTCGGCGCTGATTGTTTTTCTCCGGCACGCGTGTTTCTTAATTTTCACCCACGAATCGGAGAGACTGAAAGAAACACTGACTGAACATCGATGCTCCTCTGCGCATTTTTATCTATAAATAAATTTCTTCGATGTCTTATGACATGCGTCAGAGCGAAGAAGCCGCGTGCGCATCGAGACTCGATCGTAAGAATAGCCGGATTCATAATAGACGCGTGTGTTTTTACTTAAAGGAGCGCAAATATTTTTCTTCGTCCTAAACTCGTTCGCGTCCGCACGTGTTATATCACGCGCGTCTACGTACCGGTTATTGATTGTTGTGCGCTTCTCTGTATCAGCGACGTCATTTCATGGGACGATTTTCCCGCTTTAAAGTATATGAGCGATTCACGAAAGCGATGCTGCTTAAAAGATAAAAACAGTTGCCATGGATTCGACGCACTCGACGTCTAAATACTTTGCCCATCTCCATATCCAAATACTGCTGAAAGTCCACTTGCCTCGGAACCGGCGCCGATCAAAACGAAAATTAGATGGCTTGCGGTCTCTAGTTCTCAGATGTGGCTCTTCAAAGTAATTCGCCCTCTATATAGTAGATACTCACTCTAAACTTAAATGAGGTGCCGCATCGGGGAATCTCTAAACACACACAGACACGCACACTTGACGTTGATTCTCCTTTGACGGCGCAAATCGCAAATTGCATCGACACACGAACGTTTTATCGCGCGCAATTTGCCGCTCTAGTCGTCGTGTTTGTTTTTTCGTAAACGCGTGCACACTGCACCCAACTCCGTCTCCCTTTCTCTTGCGTCGGGTGTTATATAGGTCAGATAGTAGCGCGGAACTTACGAAGCCGAAAGCGCGTTAGTTGCAACAGTTTGTCAATTTTCCCGCTGCTTTCGCGCACGCGTGCGTGGGAGGTGAAAAAATGCGACAACTTTCCCTGCTCTCTCGTGTGCAGTTGAGTAGGTGGTGTACGTGTAACTCGACGTTGAATTATCGGGGGACAATTTTTAAAAGGGCTCCTTTTCTCGCGTCTATAAAGTATCTCGCGCGCAGCAGCTCTATAAGTGAAGTTTGCTCGTAGAAAAGATGTAACGATCGACCTTCGATTGCGATACATATACGCACGATGCTGATGCTTCGGCAGGTACGAGAGTCGTCGTGTATGCGAGTCAAGGATATATGCGGCTTATTGAAGACGCTGCTATATACGATCGATGTATCGATGTCCCGAAAATAGGCGAATTTCACTGGTCATTTCTCTCTCTCTCTCTCTCTCTATATATATATATATATATATATATATATATATATATATATATATATACACACACGTGGGTTCAGTGGATGCAAAGGGACGAGTGGGTGTGAAAACGTCAATGTGGCGCCGGTGCAAAAGCGATTAATCGATTGAATAATTCACCGTGTGTGGAACATGATTGATTTAGACTGAGTGGGACATTAATTATGTAAGGCTGTGTGTATATCGACTCGTTATTAATAAACTCGTTTTTATTAATATTTCTTTGCTTTTTGGTCGAGCTATATAACAAGTTACATTAACACGCACAGATGCGCGGATGTGCCTGATGTATCGCATGGCTAGCGAAGATAGGTGGCGCATAGGTAGTCTACATTTCTCTCATCCAAACATAATATACAGTGGTATGCGCCAAAACGGTCTTGGGTTGGCCTACCTAAGCCGTCTACGCTATAGCTGCACCTGCGTCTACATTATTACTCTGTAAGAGAATCAGCAATCATTGCAAGTTTTTTTTTTATTTATATTGATTCGCTGTATTCATTGCTCCGCAAATAAGATAAGTTTGGACCTTGTTTAAGCTTATAAACAAGTGTATTATCAAAGGACGTTTTTCATAAGTCTTCGTTAGAGCGATCAATCGTTTTGCACTCGTGTTACGACGTTCTCGCCCAAGAGTGCGCGCTTACCTAAAACTATTGATTCTCGAGTGCAAACAAATCGTGCGATATTGTTTAACAGCGTGAAAATATGTTTACATTAGAAAGACGTGGAAATTCACTTGCCGATGCGTCTATTTTTACACTCAAACGGGCTTAGCGATAACAGCTGTCGAATTCGCAGTAACAAAGGATTTTTCATCGCATAATAAATAAAAAACTCCTCAGTTCAACAACAAGTTCAACAACAAACTTTCATTCTCGTCACCCTTTTATATCCGCAAAAGTACAAAAGCTTTCGAAACCATTGATAAACGCGTTTCTCGCCAACGTGCACACATTTTAGAAATTAACTCCCGTTAATTATCCTCGCCGCTGTATTCGCACGGCAAATTCACCCGGCGTTTATCAGCGCGCGGGTCTTGCATACATCGTAAAACTAAACAGGCTCTGATGCGTCAGGCTAGCGCACCAGGTTACGCGAAAGGGCCAAAAGAGAGAGAAGCGGCAAAAGTAGGAATAACAGGATGACGGCGAATTCTGTGTACTGCACGCGCCGTATACATGCGTTAACCATCGCGCGCGCGCGTGTGTATATATATATATATATATATATATATATATATATATATATATATATATATATATATATATATATATGCCGCTGCAACGCTGTGAGAGCTTATTAAAGCCGGAGGGTGCGCGCGCGAGCGACTAACTAAATTACGCGAGTTATATTCAAGTATATGTAGGTATACACAACGCCGTGCCGAGCGCGCGATTATTTTATCGTTCATCAGATTATAGCGCGCGTGTGGGCCGGACTGGCTTGCTATATAGATATATAGCTGTATATCGGGTTAATTTCGGGCTTGAGTCTCGATCTGTATTATAACAATGGTCGAATTAACGATTTTGACGTCAGCGTTTATTTTTGCGAGCATGAATTGTGTCGACTGTTGCATTACTTGTGTTATTAATTTACATCGGGTATGAAATGTTCCGCTCGCGTTGTATACGTCATGTGTAGCCATCAACCAAACATATCCGCGAATGATGAAATCCCATCAGACTTTTTGGGAAAGAGATCCCACGAGATTCGCGTAAAACGAGAAAACGAAAACTTTTTCTGTTCGTACAAGACCGATTTCACTTAACCGCTATATCCTTATAATTGCACAGCGAATGAAAACTGATTGGCTACGAAGCGAGAGATAGGATTGGAAAAACTTTTCCTTTTTTCTCTCTCAGCTCTCGAGGAAGTATGTATACGAGAAGCGAGCGCGCATACTTTCCGAGCTTCGTGTATTAATTTGAAAATTTCATCACGAAGTGCTCGCGGGAATTCGCTATATATTCCCGATCCATTATAACGCTCGCTCGCTCGCTCGCAGCGGGCCGTATCCTGCGGGGAATGTAATTTCGTAAGCGTACCCGCAAGAACATCGACGATAAACAATGCATAGCCCATCGCCGCTGGCCGCGCCGTTTTGTTTCGCGGCTTTTATCTTCCTTCTTCTTCTTCTACGTTTTTTTTTGCGCAATCGAGCAAATGGCTGGGGAAATATCGAATTACGCGCTGCCGAGGTGTTCATAAACCTGATTTTTTTCCTCTTTATACGATTTAAGGATTTATTTATTCTCATTCCCTGTATGACATCAAAACTGGTCCCTTAAACGAGGTATGCGCACACTGTATCGAGCCATTTAATGCCGACCGCAAACATCGCAGTCTTGTATCGCTAATCGCGTAATCCCCTCAAATACCCGTGTGCTGATCCTCGGGCGCGCGACTAAAAATCCAACCTTGTCCCTTTAGCGCCATGGTCCCTCGCGAGCGCCCTCTCCCTGCTCTGCCTCTAAAAAGTCGTCGAAAAGCTCGTGTCGCGTCCTTGACCATTAAGGTACATATACCTATACGTGTATCATGGACACAGCCATAACAGCGCGTGTTTATGTGTTGAGCGTGAATCCGTCGGTGAAACTAGACTAAGCTAATAAAGGTGAGCAAGCGAGCGGAGAAAATCAAGCCGCTACAGTGCCTGTCGCGCGGCGTCGAGTCAATATTAGCGAATCTCGATTTTCGCTCGACGATACACACACTATAGCCGAAAAGATGCAACGGGCTCGTCGTCGATAGAAGCTTTTTTCCCGATCGGATTTCTCCTTGTTCTCGGTGTGGCGAAATATATATGCGTATATCCTGTGCAGTATAGAAAAAAGCGAGCGTGAGCCGACTTCATTTGGCTCGCCGCAGGAAGGGCAACTTTAAAAGGCTGCGATTAAAGTTGGAAAAACACTATTAGCCGTGCGCGCGCAGCCGTATCCGTTAAAAGCGTTTTTCATTACCGCGCGCGAGCGTAAAGGTATCGGGTCTCTCTTTCTCTATCTCGCGGCGTTAAACATACACCCCGCTTTTATTGCATTCCCGCGCTCTTTGACTCTCCCTTTCTCTCACTCTCCATCCCTTCGGAAAGCAACAGTAATGACGAAAGTTGGTCAAATCTGCATGAGCGCGAGGTGACGTCTCCGTGACTTGATATCTACATACGCGTACCTATACATACACCGCGTCGCGAGAAATATGAGACGAATTTTCCTGCTGGGTTGACAGAGACTATCTTCTTGATTTGCTTTCCAGACATGCACATACGTTATATACACCTTTAATCTCATACAACGAGGAGGATCGCGTACAGCAGACGTAGACGCGCGGCTTTTTGCATAAGCCGCACCGTAAGTTGATTAATCTCGGCGTACGTTTGAGGCTGGGATCTTTAGTGGGCTATGAATTAAGTATGATAATCCCCGGGGCTGTGTGCGTACGTACCGGAGTCATTATGAAAAATTTAGGGCGCGTTTGATGAAATTGCGCGGATGGCTGTATCAAGCGTACAGAGGATGAAGCGTAAAAAGGATTGTAATTCTTCTTAATCGCTTTATGCTGATGCGCAACGCGGAATGAATCGATGTACATCGTGTGATCGCATGCAAGCTCCCGAAATTTTTCCGAACATAAGCTTATGGAAAAGCCGCAAATCAGCGCGCACCCACTCTCAAAGCTATATATACTCTCAGCTCTCAGTCTAAGCACGCTCTCTCTCTCTCTCTCTCTCTCTTTCCCGTGTGTATACGCAATACGTCCTCGCTCTCAGGCCGATCCCTTTCCTCCTCGCCCCTACACGTATAGGTAGTTATATAGCCGCCCTCGCCCGTCGACGATCCATTCAACAAGTATATTTTCGGCCTCTCTAAAAATAGTACATCAGCCTCTCCTCTCTCTTTAGCTCTATAGCCGCCCCCGCGCACCAGGTACACTCTCGCGGCGCGCTTCCGTCGCCGAGGATCAGTAGACGTGGCGCGTATAAGAGAAAAAGCTTTCGCCTATTTCCTTTGAAAAAGAGAAAGGCGAGAGAAGCTCCGTCTCATCTCTTCAAGGGCGTCTCAGTGGATATAGAGGCGACGGGAGAAAAGGGAGTGAGCTCCTCCCCTGTGTACGCGTGTATCGATGCAGTGTGGCCTGCCGGTTGACAGAGAGAGAGAGAGAGAGAGAGAGAGAGAGAGAGAGAGAGAGAGAGCTCGCCCGGAGCTCCACCTGCAGCCCAGACCAGTTTCTCTGCCAGTGTGCGCGCGTGTACGTGTATAGAGGGAGTGAGAGAGAGAGAGAGAGAGAGGGAGAGAGAGACGGAAAGCCACCCTTGTCGCCGCGCGCACTCTATTTCCGTCTCCGGCGTCCCCCTGCTTTCACCTCCGCCGATTCTCGCAGGCGCTGTGCGAGAGCGGGAGAGGGTTTACACACCCTGGCCAAAATCGGCGCATGCGCCGAGGCTCCGCTACCCCCTGCGCACGGGCTCCTCTTCTACCGCGCGTACACCTTGCGCGCGTGTACGTCTGCCTGTGTGTGTGTGTGTGTACGCGTATGCGCGAAGGTGGAGAGAGAGAGAGAGAGAGAGAGAGAGAGAGAGAGAGAGAGAGAGAGAGAACGAGAAAGGGAACGAGTGTAATAAACGGGAAAAAGTAGAATTGATAGACGGAAAAAGGGGGAGAGACGCCGCTCTCTCCCTCTCCCTCGCTCCAGGTGAACGCGAGACGCGGCGGGAGAGGGCTTGGGCTGCGCAGCCTCGCCGGTTGAAGGGGTGAGTCGCCTTGCCCTCTCTGTGTCGCTCCACCCCTCCCCCTCGCCCTCACTCTCTCTCTCTCTCTCTCTCTCTCTCTCTCTCTCTCTCTCTCTCTCTCTCTCTCACTCGCTCGTCCTGTTTACAGGATAACACGGCGCGATCCTGGCAGGCGCGCTTCAGTCTGTGTCGCGCCGCCGCCGCGTTTGCTCTGTCTCGTCGTCGTCCCTCGATATACGCGGAATTCTTCCATACACACACGTATATACAGCCGCGCACACGTCGACTCGGTTATACGTGTGTCTGCGCGTTCAGCACCCGACGTACGCAGGCCTCGCGCACCTACGCCTACTGTACACTGGCATCGCCGTTAGCCGCAGCAGCCCGTGTGCTCTCTCAGTCAGTCAGTCTCGCGATCGTTTCCCGAGCGGATTGTAGTATAGCATACTGTATGGCACGTAATATGGCACACGCATAGTACAATAACAGTGCGCGAGAGGATATGTCGTCGAGTGAGCAGCAATAAGCCTGATAGAGAGAGAGAGAGAGAGAGAGAGAGAGAGAGAGAGAGAAAGTTGGTTCGGGGACAGACGTAGCTATTGTATATCTCGAGGAGAGGAGGCGACGAGACAGAAGAGGAGCAGAGCACGAGCGAGGCGGGCAACAGGTGAGGAGCGAGTCTGGCTGTGTGTGTGTGCGAGTGCGACTTGTATAGGGTATATGTAGGCCGAGCAACAACTGGCTGCCGCCTCCGCCGACTAGGATTTTGGCTTCCATGTATAGATATATAGGCTTGTAGCGCGACGCTTGTTGCTTCAAGCCCCCGACGTGGCTTTTCGGAAAATTTCGGTGCCGCACGATTATGAGTTCTCGTTCACTGCACTGACTTGACACACACTCGCCGCGAACATCTATATAACTCGCGTCTCTCTCTCTCTCTCTCTCTCTCTCTCTCTCGTGCATAGCTGCCAAGTTTGACCGACTTTTTAACCTGCGCAGCTTTTGAATATTGGAACGCGAGATGCATGAAAATTCTATCTCCCGCGAGCGCGCGCCCCGTGAAAAACAATGCTGCGCTAAATATACTCACATCCCGACGCGCCGATTAATATTTCAAGGAAAATGCGTTCACGATCCGACGTTTCAGCATCGCAAAGTTTCGCGAGAGCGTTATCGGAACGAACGACGCGCTAGAAAGTCGTCTCGGGAGATGATTATAGTCACCGAAGCTACTTACATCCAGTAGGAAATATCAGGAAAGATGATACGACCCCGTATGTTTTCTCCGAAGTTTTCCTCTTTCCAGAGGATACAGCGACGGTACTTTATACTTTCCTTCGGAGAATACGGCTATTGTGAGAACCTACTGCATTGTTGCGCGCGTTGTGTTATACATAGTTGCTTCAGCGGATAAAAAAAGAGTCGGCGTATGCGTTTGTGAAATATGAATCCTATGCTGCTTTCGGGAACGACGAGAAAAATTAGACGAGTTTGTCCCTATTAAAAAAACCTCTCTCCCTCTCGCTTCTGTCGCGAAAAAAAGACAGTGGAACTTTCAGTCCAATAACACGGAACGACACGCGCAGCTTTGAAAAATGCTATTGCGCGCGCGAGCGCAGGTGGCCGAACTTTTTTTTTCGTAATGGAAATTTCTGATCTCTTTGTTCTAGTCTATGGTAGAGAAAGAGTATGCGTGTCTATCAAAGTTGCAGCTTTTCAAACTCTACATCGCGCGTCAGTTTGCGTTAATGAAAATTTGAAGTTTGATATACGCCGACGCTGATCGGATTATGTACGTACAAACAAATTTCGCGCGCGAACTCTCTCGCTGCTAAAATATCGAAGTCCTGCTGTCACCGAGGCCTAGACTAATTGGAGCTTAAATTTTAGAAATGCATGAACGGAGAGAAAGCATGCATACAGCTGAATCAGGAGATGCGAGCTCTGTCGAAATCCTCGACAATCCACTTCGATTTTTCGACGAATAGATACACAAGACACGGCCTCTCAGCTGTAATAAAGGCAACGCTCGCCCGCAAGCGCTGCTCAAAAACGCGGCGAGCGTTAAATCTTATATGGTCACGCAAGCATGATTAAGGGTTCTTTTTTTAATTAGAGCGAGCAGCTCTTCAAGTGTTCCGATATACACGTGCACACACGCACGAGCATGTGTTCCGTGCGTCGAATTCTTCGTAGGTGGAGCTTTTCTACTGTATCATAGGGCCGAATGATCCTAATGAAATTTTCACACCGGTCATGAATAAGTCGGAATTTCACGCTACGCGTGACGATGTGATAAATTATAGGGACTGGATGGGTTTACTGTTCTAATCAATTCTATTTTTCAGAATTATTCGTTCGAACCGAAACTCTTACGCCAATCATTTATTCTCTTAAAATTTTAACAATGGCCGTTTATGCACATCGAGAGAAATGTTGGATAATCTTCTAAAGCATCCAAAATTTGATTTGAAACCTTTTGTGGAAAATTAAGTTATTTTCATAATCCAATAACATCTTTTTTTCCCGAGCTTTTAAAAATTTTCATCGCAGCATTTCTCGTCAGTGCAGGCAACGTATATATCGTCGGTCCCTACGAAGACTAGCACGTTTCAAATCCCTCTTGACGAGTAGTACTTTTCATTTTTCGCGACGAAGACTAGCACTTTTCACGAAAACACTTGCGGTTTCGGGGCTTTATGCTCAAAAAATTGATGATATTTATGAGCGCCAAAGTGGTACATAGTAACACTCACATGCAAAGAGACGGCTAGTACAAAAATTATTAAATTATCATACGTTTTTCTCATACTACAAAGAGCATTAGTCTTCGCGGCGAATAATCGAATGTATACTTGTCTTCGGTACAAACTCTGAAATGCACTACTCATCGTAGGGACCGACGATATATACCTGTATTCAAATGCATTTGAAGTATCACGACACCTCGCAACTCCATTCAAGCGACGAAATCGTACATGCGTAAGTAGAACTCGTCCGGATATAGTCGGACATGCATAATGGATTACGTGCGCGCTCGCTCGCTCTTGACGTTCAACTACTATACGGGAAATCGTAAACTTTCCAAACTCGCCACGCGGGAGACTTTGATACCGAAATTTCCCATAATTGTCGTTGTCCTCCCTCCCTCTCTCTCTCTCTCTCTCTCTCTCTCTCTCTCTCTCTCTCTCTCTCGCTCACTACATATATGTATCTATACACATTTCCCTTTTTAGCAGCCTTGACACGGGACAGTATACACTGTGCCCCGCACATGTGCGGCACCGTCGCCCGGAAAAGCGAATCCCGGGAGGCTGGAAGACGAAAAAAAAATGGGAGTCCAAAGAAAAATGTTCGGGTCGATTGAAAATTAGAGATTGCGAGCGCGCGCGCGTGGCGAAAAATTGAAGTGGCTCTCGCGACAAGAGAGGACGTGACAATGCGGACGGCGAGGCCAGCGAGCGTGAGAAATGAAGGGGAAAAATGAGAGATTAGGGGACGGTACCGGGTGAAAAAATCGAATGCTGCTCGTGTGCGCGAGAGAAATGTATTTATTTATGGCGGTGGAAACATTTTTTCAACGAAATATTCTCGCAGCGTTTGACAAACTCGCGCGACTATAGCACATAACTCGAGAGAGAGAGAGAGAGAGAGAGAGAGAGAGAGAGAGAGAAAGAGTCATTAAAAATTGAAGCTATAATTCCAAGCGCAAATACCGCGTCGCAAAGCGCTGATTAATATTTAAAGCGGGTATCAGTAAATCTAACTTTGCACCCGATAACAATATTATAGTTCATGTATGCTTTGCAATTTATAGTCAAACTTATAATTA
Source organism: Nasonia vitripennis (assembly GCF_009193385.2). NCBI lineage: Eukaryota > Metazoa > Arthropoda > Insecta > Hymenoptera > Pteromalidae > Nasonia > Nasonia vitripennis. The sequence goes on from NC_045757.1 coordinate 12,552,070, forward strand.
CGTAGAAGTCGGGAGCATAGAGAGATGGCGGTGTGTGTGTGTGTGTGTGAGACTATGGAAAGTTTATCATTATCATACTCGGCGCAGAGACTTTGGCAAGATTCCGTACACGCGGCCGCGAGAAGGGTTGAATAAAGATTTCGCCAAATAACGACATCAAAGTTGCTTATAACTTGGGAAATTGATTTTGCGTACATTTTCGTCGAGTATATATCGCATTCACGCGCAAGGCGTTATATACACACCACAATAATAACGCCCAAGGTTTCAAAGTACGGTTAGTAATCTTCGGAAGCACACTTGGACGCCGATGTATAACGAGCGTCGAGTCTCGCGCATAATGAATATAAGTATATAGCCTTGGACTACGACTCATGCGTCCTCGTATACTTTACAACAAATTCAAAAAATCCCCGACTTGTGGCTCAACAAGTGAATAAAGCATGTACGCACGTCGAGCGAAACCTTCACCTCTCAGCCTCTTCCAAAGCATCGAGCAGCGCACACTCGCTTTTTAAAATCACGCTCGCCGCGTGTAGAGCTCCGAAAAAGAAACAACCTCACCCTCACGTCAGAAAAGACTCAACGCTCAAGAGAAGACGTAGATAGTACAAAGCGCTCTCCGGGAAAATCGTTAGAGCGGTGTACTCGAGGAAGATCAAAAACTCCGATACAAAGAAAACGGATGAAAGGGAACTCTCCTTCTCTCCCCATACGCACACACAGACACATAGACGTGCAAAGAGGATGGATAGCGATTTCACGTGTGCGTGACTGTCTACATATGTTCTCGCTTTCCTACGCGCGTGGGCAAGAAAAAGGGTCGCCCTCTATTATGTGTCTGATGGACGATTTACTCTCTCTTTTTCTCTCTAGGCGTCCCGGAAGAGAGAGGGCCAACAATAGTTTATGTTAATGCATCGAATTCTTCGGGATAGGACTCTGCGGCTGCTTCTACTGTATATAAACGCGATCATCCGACACACGAGTCGAGCCCGCGGGAGATGCTATACCACTTAATAGACGTATCGCACGATGCGGGAGTGTGCGAGCGGATATATATGCCGGGAATTTCGTCTTTGAAAAAGTACTATCGACGTTTTGATGACTGGCCGCCAAGCGATATATGTGAGACGGAGCGAGAGGAGAGGGGAAATGAATTTTCGGATTAATTTCGAACCGAGATCACGGGCAAGAGCTGTGTGGATTTCCCTCCTTTTTTTCGCCGAACTCTCGCTCTAATTAATTTCGGTCTTTATGAAACCTCGGCTGCTGCGTGTATACGGAATTAATTAAAGTACCATATATTTTCATTATATGTATTATTGAGGGAAAACTATATAATTTCATTTAGTTAATCAAAAAAGCCGTAGAGCGATCTCCGATGTTAATTAATCATACAATTCCCGCGATGAGTTCTACCACCAAAGCGATTACTCCTTCTTTCTTATTCTTTTTTTTTTTTTTTAAAGCGCAATACAAAACCCAAAGCAATGAAAATTCGATCGGAAAAGGAAAACGCATCATCCCCTCTGATCGTAAAGAGCAGACAGTAGAAGAAAACTTCGCCATGATCCGCAAACGATAAAAGCGCGATAAACCGAAAGCATACGCGCGAGCTTTCCGAGGAAACAATAGCCGCAGTCGCAGCTAATGAAACGCTGCAGGTGGGACCGGTGCGATTACAACGGCCGATTGTTCTCGCTCCGACGTCTCGTTATTCGGAACTCTCACTGCGCGATTTAAGTAATAGCTCCGTATCGCGCAGTTTTTAATCGTCCAAATGGATACACAAAATTTAAATTGGATGAATCGCAGCGTTATCGCATGTGTATATGCGCTGATTTATATACTAATGAAATTGAGAGTTCGAGAGAGGCCAAAGTTGATCGCTAAAAGCCCCTTTCATCTATCCGAGAACATTACACCGAGCGATGGAGATTACATCTCTCTTTTATATATCTCGGTATCCGAGCGAATTCTCTCTCGCTTTCAGACTCGCAAATAATTCAAGCGCTTTTAATAACTAGCAAAAGCGAGACTCGTTATATTCCCAGCTGCCAAACCGCGAATCCGCATTAATAAGCGAAAAAAAGGAACATACGCGACGCTATATGTATATCGCGCGGTTTCATTATAAATTAGATACCACCGCGGAGTACGAGTACCTTCGGAGGCGCGCGGTATGGCTCTCGGGGAAATTAAAAGACCAGTCGAGGCCAAGCTGCACCACGTACGTATACGTGAGCAATTTTTTCGGGATTAGGGGTGAAAGCCGCGTGATTTCGCGCGCGCAGCATAACCGAGTTACGCTTCTGGCTTTTTCTCGGCTGCCCCTTCAATTTCGTCGTATATATACACACGTATGAGAGCATTGATTTCGCTTTTTACCCACGCGTTCGTGTTTTTTGTCTATTTCTGCCGGAGGAAATAAGAGAGGATCGTATGCTCGATGAAAAAGTTCACCTCGTGCACTTTTTCCCGCGCGCTCACCTGCTGCAGCGCGGCGGAGCCGAGAGAAATCGTAAATAATGCGATGCGGCTGATTTTTCAATGCGCGCGTACGTCGTTTTGTGTAAACGAAACAATTTTGAGTGAGAAGTTTGTAGTCGAGCAATTTCGCCCCCTGTATACATGCGGAAAACGGCAAATAAAGAGCAGCTCTCACCGGAGCAACAATGAAATTTCGCGGCGGACCGCACGACTTACGAGACTATTACATACTCGTTCTCGGTGAATTCGCAACTTTTTTCCTTTTCATTCAGCGCCCGACGGCCACGGCACCGCGCCGAAAGGGTCAGTTTCGCTGGCTTTTTTTTCGATAAAGACGCCTCCGCGCGCGGAATGATTAATTCGCAGCGCAGTACGCGAGCGCGCGTAACGAGATTTTTCGCGAAAGCCGCTTATACGATCGGACGCTGATTCCATTCAGCTCTTCTCTGCGCGCGGCAGCGACTTACGCTGCGAGACCGACACTAATCGAATCGTTAATTCCTCTAAAAGGTTAACTGGGTATCGGCTAAATTGTTCCCGTTCAATTTATCCGGCTACACAGATGCGCATTGATTTTTTTCCCTTTTCGAACGCTCCCCCTCTCTTTCCATCTCGTTGTCTCGTCGAAGCTCGATTTCGCCGATAATAGAATGAGATTCCGCCTCTCGTTTATTAGGTTTGGCTGATGTGCAATTCGTTTCCGATTAACGCGCATCGATAACATTTCTCATAAGCGCAATTCGGCTATAAATCAGTCCTCCCTCGACGTCGCATCTATACAGAGCCATCGTCTGGCCATTTCCCGAGCGTTACTACTTAATGTAATTCGTCGCGGCGAAAGCGCGCGCGGATGATTATAATAACAGCAACAGCCTTCGCTCTAAATCTCCATACATCCGTCGCGCCGGAGATTTAAGCCAGCGGTTTCGCAATTACGCGTCGGGAGGGTAGGAAGACGACGCGCGCGATTGCTCGTTTGCATTTCCACGGCCGGATGATATTCCCCGCACGTCCAGATGCGACACGCGCGCGGAATTTCGCGCACAAGCCTATTGTTTTGGCCTCGCAGCGTTTGCGGTCGGGCTTGTTTAGACTGCTGGATTTGCGGTCTCGTCGCGCCGCTGATTTTTTTAATATAGCTCGCGTATACGCATGCGCCAGGGCTATTAATAACGAGCGGTTTTATATTAGCAGCGCAGCGCAGCTGTTATCGGCGTGTCGCGCGGAAGATCGAAATTTAATTAAACTGCGTGCGCGTATCTCGACTAGTTCGCTGAAGCGCGCACGCTTTAGACCTACTACTATATACGAGGGTGTATAGCGCAGGTATTCATCGAGAGTAGCAAACAAACGAGAAAAAACAATATAATTCGTAAAGGAGAGCCGATCTACAAAGAGCCTCGATAATTATGCGAATGAATAATGCAGAGCACACCCCCGCGGGTAATTTGAAATTTAAAGGATATAAAACCGATTCTTTACACGGATCGGAAAGATATTCGTCGTCCCCGCGTAGATATAGCATAGATATAGAGCAGCGACGATTCAAAGGGACACGAGACTTGTATTATAAGCATCGGTGTGTATAGCGGAGCCAGCGGCTACGCGCGCGTCTCAAAGGGGAAAAAACGAGCTCACGTGTGCGCGCACGGCGCTCTCAAAAGAAAGTGAAAGAGAGACGGAGCTTTATTTAGCCTTGAAAGATATCCCGTGGGGCATGAAAGGGAAGGAAATTTCAGTGATTATATTATAAGCACTGGAAATTCTTCCTTTTTTACGACCTCTCTCCGGAAGACTCGAGTCCAGAGGCTAAATAAAGCCGGGGACGAGATTCTTTCTCCTTTTTTTTTTTTTTTTTACTAGCGGGCTATACGATCTTAAATATTTTAGAGGGAAGTTCGCACTCTGTCTGCGGGCTATGTGTCAAGAGGGTATTTCTTACGTTCATACGGCTTCTCGTATATAGAGTACCTATGCGTAATTGTTTTTGGTCAAATTTCGCTAAGAAAGACCGATGCTCCTGTACAATAGGTCTTGCTCGTTTTTGAACCCGCCGAACGCAGTTTTCCTGCGAACCGCATAAAACTAGCTTCCTCTCTCTCTCTCTCTAGTCTCTGTATTCCCGCAAACCGCGCGGCACTCTTGCAAAATATCATCGCAGAAGCAGCCCTGAAAATTAAGGCAGAGACTCGCGCAGCAACGCGCGTCATCGAGAGATAAAGTGCTGCGGCGTAGCAAACGAGACGTAGGAGGGCACATCTCTCTTTCGCTCCGGCATAAAGCGGAGGGCGTCGAGTGGAGCGCGAAATTGACGCGGGTTATGCGCGTCTCTTGTTCAATTTCCCGCGCGGGATATCCCATGTTTTGAATAAAGAAACGATTAGGAGGGTGTACCTCTGCACACACGTATACGTAGTGGGTCGACGGCCGAGAGAGACAGAAATATGCTGCTGTCTTTTTAGTAGGAAACGACGTGATGGATATCGAGAGGGTCGCGATCTGCTCGTATATCTCGCGTTGATTGAGATGACGCCTGTAATTGAGATCTTTCGGAGAGTGTATGCGGGAATTAAATGGCGAGCGCTTTTCGTTTGCTTCGCCGGAACGCGCGTGGGCGGCGCACGAGAGAACGACGCTGTCGCCGACGGCCTTAATCGGCTTAAAATATCGCCAAGCGCCGCGCCGCGCGTGTGGGCGAACTTTAGAGCTCTTCGACGATGATTCCGCGCTGGGATTAATGCAGCATATAGATATACATATATTGTTTTATTACACACGGGCAATCTCCGAGGAACCCCGATAAAATCTGATATCACCCCGAGAGAGGGATATACTATGTACGGCCATTAAGTTTATTCAGATTTTATACCTCGAATCTGCCGCGCGCGCGCGAGCCGAGGGACGCATTATATTACGTATTCAAATTGGGAGCTTTGTCAAAAATTTTCGGATTTTTTTCGGCGCGCCGCATATATCCCCGCCCGAATAACTTAAATTGCCTTTTCAAAAAGCCCTTATACGCCTCTGAATTTTTTTTTCAAACTTGCGAAAATCGACGTATAGGTATCACAGCTGGAAAGGGATGCCGCGCGCGCGCGCGCGCAAATTGAATATCAAACTTTTGTAATTCGTATCGGATCGAGATCAATCACGACAGAGGCTGCGTAACGAATAAAACTCATTTATTCCATGGACGACTATGCGCGCGCGCGGTCGTAATAAAAGTCAAAATGCGTCGATATAGAAGTATACGAGAGCGAGTTTTACGGTCCCGAGCGCGCTGCAACTTCATTATTATATTATGTACGGCGTGTAATAATCGCCGCTCAGCCAATTGCGCGAGCCCTCGTAAAAAGCTTAAGGAACTGTAGTAGCCTGTAGAGCCGGTATTAATAAAGTCATTAGAGAGGGATGTCGAGCAGCGACGAAACAGCTGTACCTATTATCTTGAGGTCTGTCCCTTGAGTCAGAGAGTGCAAAAAAAGCCTCTTGTTGCGCAGGAATGCACAATGACGCGTGTACGATCAGCGCGCTTCGCTAAACTTTACCCTTTTGTTCCTCCCATTTTTTGCAGACGGCGTTTAAGCCCTTCATTCAGTTATGCAATAAACGCGCTCTGCTTTTCGATCGGTCGCTATTCATTCCGGAAAACGCGACTCGATTCGCGTCGACACTACAGTGCTTAGCATGTTTACACTGTAAATAACGATGAATAATTCATCGCCGATATTTCCCACAATAGTTTATATTATGCATAACAGAGAGAGAAAGCGCGCAAATATAAATACCATCGCGGGAAAAGCGAATGTTTATTCATGTGCTCGCTGCGCCGTGTCGTGCATGAAAAAAAAAATATATATAGAGCCAAACAAACGCCACGGAGTGGCGGAGGCTTTTCAATAGAAACTCACAATTAATCGCGCGGCGCACGCTATTCAGCCTTATTGCAACAGCTTGTCTTGCAATATAGCTCCATTTTCCCGGCGAGGGATGATCGATCGCGATATACACCCTGGGCTGTCTGGCGTAAGATGAAATTTTACTCGCGCGAACTCACCTGTTGCCGCCGGGGCGTATATATACGTTACCGACCTCGAGTCGAGCATTTATTATACCCTCCCCAATACTACCCTTAAGAGACGAAAGTCGGCAGCTTCAATTACGAAAGATACGAGAGAAACACAAAAGATTCGCGGCTCGTAAAGGAAAAACCGTTCGGTGTGTGTGTGTGTGTGTGTGTGTGTGTGTCTAAGGCATAGAGCGGAAAAGCCGCGCCATTACGCTTTCCCCGCCCCAAATCCAATCGCCTCGCGGTCAATTGATCGTTCGCAACACTTCTCCTACCTCCCCGCACCCAGGGAGGGTAGAGTAGAGAGAGAGCGCGCAGTATAGTGACGATAATATCGCCCCCCTCGGAACGACTGTATATAGACGTGCGTATAGGGGGCAGCTGTTGCGCGCCAAGTATAACAATCGTGTTAAATGTATCGCTCGGAGCTTTCCCTCCCGCAGCCGTCTAACTTGTGTGTTTCCTCTAGTCACGTGTCGTTGCCTGCATCGAGACGCTCTCTCATTTCGGTCCGAACTGCCCGGCGTGGGCGGTTCGCCCAGACAATGGTTTTACTTCGACTGATTGCGCGCTCCCGCCGTAAATGCGCGGCTATGTACCTACCGTGTATGGAAGCATTAGGATTGGATTGAATTTCCCGCGTGTACTCCGAGATTGCGGTGTTGAAGTTTTGCGCACTAGCGAACGAAAGTATATAATCCGCGCTAAAGGATAAATGTCGAACGCGATCAGCCGCCAATTCGTATATCCTCGAGGCTTGGATTATATGCGCGCGGCGCGAGACAGAAAAGAGCTGCGACGCGGCGGAGAAGTTAATTATAAATCGTCGAGAAATTAAAAATTCGTGTGAAACTTTTGAAATTATACGCCGAGGCACTCTCTCCGCTGGGGGGAATTTCATCCTGCTGGTGGCAAGAGCAGTGAATGAATCTGAATTAAAATCTAAATTCCTGGATTCGTTTTTTATCTCTTTCTCTCTCTCTCTCTCTCTCTCTCTCTCTCTCTCTCTCTCTCTCTCTCTCTCTCTCTCTCTCGCTCGCTTCGCCGTGAATATAACTTTTGCACGTGCGCGCCCTTTTGCCTGCTCGCCGGCGGATTTTCTGCCTTTTAAACTTTCAGATTTCTTCCCCGTCGCTGATCCCTTTCTCTCTTTTACCCTCGCTCGCGCGCACTTTTGCGTGTTTTTCCAAATCCCTTTGTTTTATCGTCGTCGTACGCCGAAATATTCCCGCGGCAGTCTCCGCTGTATAACTCCCGTGAAATATTCGCGAATGCGCGCTTCGTTTGCGATATAGATTGACGTTTCGATCGTGCTCGGCTATGAGGACGCGTATATATACATAGAGCTGCGCCGTGCGTGGTCGTAATTTCAAACAAATAGTATACTCGATAATAAGAGCGAGCGAGAACATCGTATAGCAACCACGTAGCTGTCAAGTCGAACAATCAAGGTGGAAAATGTTTATCATTAATTTTCGCGCAGGGCCTTTGTTCGGTGACTTTACACTTATTACGTACCCCGACTGTATAATAGGGTTTCAGCCGTGCAGCTCCGTGTTCCCGATACTCCCCGCGGCATCAGCTGCGCTGACAGTAAAGCATAGAGCTGCAGCTCTCTCGCTCGATGGCTTTTAAAGGGTTAAATCAGTGACACGCACGCCTCTCGACGAATCGCGCATTTCGCCAGAGATGCAACAATGCCCTATGCTAATTGACAAATCAAGCGAGCACGATGAGAGAATAAAGTCGCCTCAAGCGACCTTTCGCCAAATAGCCTCTCTCTCGTTCCGACTCCTTTAATTAAACCAGATTTTAGTGCGTTTGAATACCGAGGGAGCGAGAGAGGCGAGTCTGCGGATGAAGGCTCAGCGGAAAAGGCTTTTGTTTTTACGGAATAGTAGAGGAGGTTCGTTATTAGGCAGATGGTCTTGTTCGTGTTTCTTCTTCGGGAATTAAAACTCGAGTCGAAACTTTCCGAGCCAATCAACGCTGCACCGTAATCAAGTTCTGTCGAGTTGTATCGCGATATCGATAAAAGTCTCATCCTATATAACCTCCGATTTTTGTCTCCACACCAGAAAAGCCAACGTCTTAATCTAAATCTCTCCCTCGTCAAAAATTCTCATCGCCTCTCGCCACATAAATACGAAACCATGACCCGAAAAGCGCCTTAATTCAGTCGTTCTCGCAGAGGCAGGCGTCTTTCTATAACTCCTACGTGTCAATAAACATCTCATCCGGCGACACATGTTAACGTGCCGATAACGCAGTCCACTCCGCCCCCTTCAACACACACATACACACACACACACACACACACAGGCACATTTTTTAGGGGCTATCTAGTATTCATGACGCGCAATGGAATCAAGCCCCCAAGATTCCCTCCCAATTATTCCGCCATCTGATGCCGACGCAGACACAACACACACTACTATTCTCTGCGTCATCCGCCCACGCGGACGAATGTAGTCGTCCGCGGCTTGTCTTGAATTTTCCATTCAATTTGAGCCCGCCGACGAGGGAAAAAAAAGAGGCAAGAGAGCCGATTAGCCCTCGTGATGAATCGACGAATCCGCAGAGCGAGCTGCCAGTGTACTATTTGTTTGGAGACCCGCCACCGCGCTCGCGTCTGTTTGCCGGGAGACTTTCGCCGCTGACGCTCCTCGCTCTCTCTCTCTCCCTCTCTGTTATTGATTGCGCGAGGATTAATCATCGGATTACGCGTAGCCAGTGCTTCTACTGCAGTTTGACAAAACGCAGGGAATTTCGGGTGCGAATCGCGTTGTTTGTCGAGAGGGGATTTTGATAAGCGCGCGCCACGAAGACTGATGGCTCGTTTCGTGCTCTGAGAAATAGCCCGGATGTCGAGCGCGATCGTTATATCCTTATATACTGCGGGACAGAGTGCTGAACTATATTGTTATTTGATAGAGGAAATTATGATGCCGAGCACTCGAGCTTGTGCGCAACGAGGACAAAACTCATATTCGATATGATTAGTAATGAAATCCTCGAGCTCTCCTTATTCGCTCGCGGGAGAAAACGCAATATCCGCTCGAGAGTGAAAAAGAGCGAGTACAGTCAGACTTTCAAGGTCAGAGCTGAAATCCCGCAGCGTCGGCGATTCGGCTTAATAAAGTATAAGCATTTCCACAACTCGGGGAATTTAGCTTTTTCAAAAATAATTTCGCCCGCTATGTACGATGAAGCCTGCAGAAATTTATCCAGCGGTAAAAGGCAAGTTACGTGAGCTGCATGCCTATACTGGCTTTTTACGACTGTATACCGCAGCCGGAGGTCTTACGGCTTCTTCCTTCTTTCTCTCTCTCTCTTTTTTTATACACAAGAGCTTTACGACTTTTTCACACGTGGCCCTCTCACGCTGTACTCTCTCTCTCTCTCTCTCTCTCTCTCTCTCTCTCTCTCTCTCTCTCTCTCTCTCTCTCTCTCTCTCTCTCGAAAAGTGCTGATGGTCGGACATCGAAAATAAAAAGAGCTCATGCAGTGGTCGTGCGGTGCAAAATCGAACGAGCGCAAGTTGGAAATATTCATCGCTTATTTCACGCCATGTCCAAAGATGTACGACTTTCCACCGCAAAGTTCCGCCTTCGAGCGAAAGTTCCGAAGCGTCAAAGAAAAATGCCCCCAGCTCGGTTCTCAACTTTTAATACCTTATACCTTCGTGCTCGAAACGTTATTACGGTGGGAGAAAAAAAACGACACATCCTACATATTTCCCCGAAATTCGTCGTCGCATTATATGCTCGCGCCAACACCTTATACGCGCAATAAAACTCTCTTATACACGAGAGCGGCAGACAGTAGCAAAAAGTACACCCACTGCAGACGCGCAGCGCGTTGAAAATCAATCTTCGACGAGAGGTATCCGCGAGAATGGATACGTGAATGGCTCGTCGTGCGCAGTCGTGAACATCAGAGTATACAGAACGCGGGCTTTTTCGGTCCCGCAGCTTTAGGTGTATACATACGTGTATTCTGTATATAACCTATGCAGCATAGAGGTTGCTCTCTCTCTCTCTCTCTCTCTCTCTCTCTCTCTCTCTCTCTCTCTCTCTCTCTCTCTCTCTCTCTCTCTCTTGTCGAGCTGATCGTGAATATTTCATCGCGCGAAAAATCCTTTTTCCGTTTCCTTCCGCTTCTTTGTAAAAATTTTTTTTTTGCTTCTGTCTAGTCGTTTGTATTTATTGAACCTTCTACCGCCAGACATTTTCCCGACAGGCTATTCGGAAACTTCTCGAAAATTTCTCTCTGCGGCCACGCGCGCTCTCGCTCCCCTGCTCTGTGATATACACACACACGTATATTTATAGGGAGAGAGAGAGAAACGCGCACGCACGGCCGGAATTTCGATTTTCGATTCGAGCAGGGGCGCTTTTTCCGGGCGAGGGAGCAGCGAGTGAGTGAGAGAGGGAATAAATACAGTTACGTCATTTCGCTCCCGGGGGAGAAAATTTCATCGCATTCAATCCGCGCGAATCCCTCGGACTGGAGACTCTTTTTCAATGCGTTATCGGCGCGCCCGCTGCGTCGCCGTATCGCGATCGGCTTCTCTCCTTTTTCCCTAGTTCCATACGTATGAGTGCGTATGTGTGCATGAAAGAAAAATTCGGGACAGGGATGCACGTTGATCTGTGGTGCTTCCTTCTTTTTTTTTAATTACGCCCTATGGTGTGGAAAAAAGACGAGGGACGTCGATTATTATCACTCCTGTACGCGAGCGAGGTTAATTAATTTTATTGCGAGGAGATCAGTCAACCTTTTTTTCAAATCGCATTGACGCACGCTTACGCTGTACTTGACCGTGCAATTGTGAATGCGAGCTGGTTGTGTATGTTTTTATGCTGTTTAATCATTGCAGCGATGCGATGTGCAACGCAACTCGTTATTTGACGCGACGTTTTTATTGGATGCACCTAGAGAAAATACGCGCAAGCGGTTGATGCGGTGATGCGGAATCAAGAGTCGAAAAAGAGCTCTGAAACGGCCAGCTTTCCCCCATTGGTTGAACTTTTTGCTCTTATCCAAGTTGCCTCGATGATTGAAATCTTCGCTTCCAATGCTATCTTATACAACTCATTGCGACCAAACGTAATTTCTTGAAAAACTACACGAACAGCCGAAACTACGAATAATCCCCGCTTACACGCCACACAATACACTTCGTACCCACTACACGTGCCCGAATCCGCGGAGACTTTGAGGCGAAACCACGTCGCGTTCCACATGCATGTAGACATGCCTCGCGAGTCGTCGTTCCGGTGGTTTGCGTCTGTTTACCTGTTACAGCCCGCTAAACGCGAGAGAGCGCTCTGGCGATTAATTGAATTCCCGAGATACCCGGCCAAGCTTCTTATGATTTATTCGATTGAAACGAGCGAAACGGACTCGCGTGTAATTGCACCGGATCGTCTGATGAATTCTGTATAGTGGAAGTGGAGAAAAAGAGGTTCGATAAGTTGGAAAACGCGGTCGATCGGTGTGTAATCCGATGCGTGGAATTAATCTGTGGTTCAATGGATTAGGTAACGTATACACGAAGAAATCTGCAGTAGAGGATTCAGTATTTTTTTTCTTTTATTATATGGGTCTGGAATATAAGGCTGCATTAAATCCGATGCTCGAGTTATTCGTCGAAGCTTATTTTTACGAGGCTCGTATATAATACGAAAATTGATTTTGGCGCATATGCTGAATGAATTATTCGCAGTACGTCGCCTGAAATTTATTCACAGCCGAATTTTTCGGACCGACCAAAAATACTCGACGTCGTCGTCGTCGTCACAAGCTAATCGATATTCCATTATACATTTAAAATCTTGTATAACGTACGTCGAGCGAGCTGAGAGTAGAAAATCCTCGAATAAAATCCTTGAGATATTCGAATCCTCTCACACGCTCACAAATAACTCGGCGTATGTTCGCGGAGTTTCTGAAAGAAATAACTGAAAATAGCCGCACGCTGTAGAAGTAACGAATTACCTGCGCTATAACTTGGTCCAGTTTCGATTAAAATCCAAGCGGAATTTCGCGACGTATTACCGCATAATAGAGAAATCCCACATATTTTCCTCCCAAATTCTAATCACGGATCGTGAGGGCGGCTCTGCACAAACCACTCGCGAGCGAACAAGGAGTAGAGGTCCGGAAGGAAGGTAGACTAGAGAGAGAGAGGAAGGAAGGATACGGATCGAGAGGAACGCGGCCGCGAACGTGAGAGCGGAAACGTCTCCATCAAGAATCGTATTTCCTCCAGGAAACTACCCTGACCTTCTCCGACGCCCCCTACCTTCACTTGTCCTTTCCATTTTCCAACAGTCCTTTTTTTACCCCTCTTATAACCATTTCTCTCCGTTGAACTACCATTTTTTGCGAGAGCTTTTCGCGCGCACAGATCCTTTTTGCGTTTTTTTTCGCGCGGACGTGTTTTTGTTCGAGTATAGGGCTTTTTGCGGGGATATTCGTTTGTTCGCGACGACGTGTCGACGGCGTCGTGTGATTAGGCGAAACGCGGATACACACGTCGTGTTGTGTGTATATACGTGTCCGGAGTTGGCGGATTTGTTCTATAAATATGGCCGATGACCTACTTGTGTCACTACGCGTTTTATTTGATTTTCAGCTGAAAAGCCTATGTGTAAAAATACAATACCTATAGTTTCTTACGTATACTGTTCGTGTCAAAATATGACGATCTAATAGCGGAACGAATATAATTTCTCCCTGTTATCGCGCGCTAAACAAAGGAGCTTTTGATCTTCGTCGTGCAACAAAACGCCGCGCATCGTTTGAAAACGTCCCCCCAAGAGAATTCGCTATGCATTATATACCCACATCGCAGCGAGTTCAAAGCAGCAAATTAGCCCAAATCGAAATCCACGCGTTTGCACACGGTGTGCGTTTTGATTTTTCGCTCGTCTCGCTATATATTCGCTCTGTATACGTACACGAGCAAGAGGAAGGTATACCTTTCAATTAATGCTCGGCGCACCGCATCAAACGTTTAGAGCGCGGCGCTCATGCAGAGAGCCGCACCGGCGTATAAAACAAATGAGCGCCCGCGGCCCATTAGGAACTTTGTAATTAACATTAAAGTATAGCCATTCATGGAGCGTAAAAATGACCCTCCGTACCGCCGGTGCCCTAGGATGATAATGCCGAGGCGCCTCCCCCCCCCCCACCCCCCCTCGCCTATACTAATATTGCATGTATATAGCGCGTATAATATACGCGGAGGGTTCCCTCCGCTCCGCTGAGTGATAAGTTTGCGGATGCTTGATAACGGCAATTTCGCTCGGCTGTTTTTTATGCGGCTCGTTAGCTAATTGAACGAAAGGAAAAATACGAGGTTCCTAAATATACCATAAAGAATAATCCTCGAATATAATCGCGCTATATGCGCGCGTGTACATGTATAGTCTAAAAAATATTCAAATTTTTCCACCGAGAGCTTTTAGCGCTCGAAAGCTCGCCCGTACTTATACACACACACACACACACACACGCATACAGAAGACATTTCCCCTCTCGTTGCGCGAAGCAGCAGCAGCAACAGCGGCCTTTAATTTTAATTCAAAACGGCGACTGTCGCTCGAAGCACCGCTGAAAGATGTAAAGGGTCCAAGTGGCTCATCCAATTCAAAGTTTAATTCCGAAGTGGTGCGTAACTTTGAGGGAGGAATTATATGCATTCAAAATGTTTTCAAGCTATGCGGTATTTCTCTTTTTTTCGCTTTCATGCGAAATGAGGAAAGTTGCGCGAACTCTCTCTCTTTTCTCTCTCTCTCTCTCTCTCTCTCTCTCTCTCTCGGGGGTAATTATCGCGTATACACGTATACATCAGCAATGCGGAAAGTTCGATTTTTGTAGCGCGCATTCGAGAGTATTTGTGTATACAGCAACGAGTATTATGAATTCGTTATCGTCGCTCATCGAAAGCCGATTCGCACACGGACATTCGCACAGATGAAGAGCCAGCTAGTATTTTAATCGTAATTCGAAGCCCTCAGAGATCAAGTGTTTTACGCCGTATCGCTGCATTATTCTAGATGTATATAGCGTAAAATTCGCTGTGCACCAGTGCTATGGTATCCTACAACATAGCAGCTTTGAAATTAAAGCCGACGATCGGGTATTCTTTTACACGGCTCGTTTACAACTATACTCTCCCGTTTCAGCACAATCACTGCAGTCTGCCTTGATTAGAGAATATTTTCAATTCGACCTCGAGCTCTTTCTCCCTTTCTCCCCCCCTTGTATTTAGCTGTGAAACGCGAGAGCACGCGATCCGCAAGCGTTCACACCTACGACTTTGAAAGCGATCCGGATCGAGTGCTCTTAATTAGCATACGATTTATTTCGTATGAGTAGCTTCACATGCACGCGCGTCCTGCACACATGCGAAGTCTCGAAATGACGCTCGTGCGTGCGCCAGAGAAGCTCTAGCTTTTCTCAAAGGCTTCTCCCGATTTAGCTTATTGCGACGTCGATCGGATTGTCCGCATCGAATTCCAGAGCAACGGCAACACCGCCCACGCAACTACTCGACAATGCTGTGTATGTGTGTGCGTGTGTGTGTGTGTGTCTGCGTCTATTTACGACTATCCTGAGCTCGTTCGGTCGAGAGCTGCGCGCATCGAAATTGAAACAGCAGCAGCGCCGGGTATCCCTTTGCCGCTGAGAACTATATAAGGACTGCAATTCGCGCAAACTCGATTAATTAATCGATTGTGGAATTTCTCACGCTCGTTAACTCTGACTTCTCCATCGCATCCCTGATGTATTTACACACACACATACGTGCACACAGAAGCGTCATCGTTGGCTTTGATACTCTGGCTGTGCGAGCGCGAGCTAATAAATTCCGAGGGAGTTTACGCCGCCAAGGAGTTGAAGTTTCTTCGCCTCGGGAGAGTTGCTTGCTCAGGTTTCCCTCTCAGATCTGACAGGTGCCTTTGACGCGCTGGATGTGATGCCTGTTTGCATGGGAAATTTTTTGAGCTGCTCGACGTTGGGGCGAGTTTTTTTCTGTGAGAAGAGTCGAAGGCTCGGAACACACGCGATTAGACTGCCAAGTTGAGGTGTCGGTGTGGAGTAATTTAATTTTTTTACGAGAGGTCTCGAATTTTTTGTGGTTTTCACACGAGACCTGAGAGATTGATGGAATGAGGGAGGCTTAGAACGAGAGGGTTTTTTAAGGTTTCTTTCTTTATGGATGAATGGCAGACGCGATTTTTACATTGTAATACGTGCGCGTTCGTGGACGAAATTCGAGTAATAAAAGCAATAGTCTAGATTACTACATTATTTACAGTGATCGCAAAAATTGCTTCTGCTTGTTTTGCAAAGTCGAAACCATTTGGAACAATTGCGCTCACGCATCGCGATCAACGCGTTTATTTAATTCTCACAACAGGTATCAGGAACTTGCATATTAACAACATTTGGACACTCTTCTCCACTCGACGTTAAATTATTCGATCCCGCGTAAGCAACACCAGCTTTTTGATTCTGCCCTCGTGTTTGTATTTTTTACCCGTTCGGCACACGAGTGCGCGCGGCATAATCCACTTTGCATATAACTTGAAACCGTTGTACAATATCCCGCGGGTACGCTTTACAGTCCATTCGTAAAGCTCCGATAGCCCGCAATAATCGATCAGAGGTGTATGTAAATTTCTAAACAGCTGAACCTGTTGTAAACGAAAAACTAATTAAAATGTCCACCACCATCACTCTCATCGATTGAACAAACTCAAAGCCACCGAAAATTTGACGCCCTTTTGACGTACACGGTACATGCAAGCGTTGCTGAAACAGCTGCACTTTGGAACGAAGAGAGAGAGAGAGAGAGAGAGAGAGAAACCGAGCGAATTTACGCGCTATTAATATAGAACGCTAGCTGTGCACGCGGTCAAGTAGTAACGACCGAGTATGATCGGACGAGCCGTCTTTATGCCTTTCAACGCGTACATATATATATATATATATATATATATATCTGCGCATGGATGTAAACTCTTGTTGGTGGGCGCTAGTTCACGTTGTACGTATACGTGCATATGTGTGCGTATGTGTGTGTGTCGCTGAGGGCAGAGAGAAAAGGACTTATTGTTCGAGCGAGAAAGTTTCCGCGACGTATCTTCTTTCTCTGTGTACCTTTGGCGAGTGAAGTTTCGCTTGTCACGTCCGGCTTTTGTCTTATCTGTGGTCACGTTTTTCGCGAGCAAACCAGAATTACACACACCGTTTTCGACGAATTTTTTTTCGTTTTTTTTTGCGCGCGCGGGGAAAAACACGTCGTGGTCGGAGAGTTTGAGAAGAGTATATGGAACGTGTATCTATGTTTAGAATTCGCGGTTGCATGAATAATTCTTATATATGCGAGCAAAAAGTATCGGCCGAAGTATCGCGTAGGAATTTTAATTTTGCGGCTCTTTTTATTGGGGAAATTTTATTTCTCAAAGCCCCGAACAATGCGTATCGATTTTTGTTTGAATCGCCGACAATATAATAAATATCGGATAACCAAGTTTCACGCAACTTCATTAAATACCTATCATACTGTGTGTATCGGAACGGATATAGATAAACAAACGACGCACGCATTATCTCAATCACTCCCAGATACTCGACAGCGTACACATACAACGTGATATCAATCTTTGTAGCTTTACCGCATGACGCAGTACTTTTTTCTTTCGGCGTTCTGTCATTTCCCGGAAACGCCTCTTTCTCTCTTGCCCCGTCGATTATCCACAAATTCAGCAAATTTAATTACGCTATAGCTCTCTCTCCCTCTCGACACTGCGCTCGTCTTTATCTATTTTTAGCGCCTAAAGCTACACTCGGCCCACGTATGTACAACGCGCCAAACGAGTCACTATGAGGAAAGTATATATTCCCTAACCTCTTGTTCCCACGTACAACAATCGCTCTCGCAATTAGAAGCTTAAGTATGATTATAAATCGCACAAAGGGGTACTTTTAATCGCGATCCACGAAAATAGCATAGTCGTTATACTTTGTAAAGCTCAACACAAAAATGCAACCGCGCTTCTTTCTACGATATATACAAGCACGTAAATGCTGCATTTAATTATAATTCTTATCTCGTCGACGGCCTCACCGCCACGAGGAAAAATCCGATTCTCCGGCGCATATGCGGTGACGCAGAGTCTCTCTCTCTCTCTCTCTCTCTCTCTCTCTCTTTCTCTCTCTCTCTCTCTCTCTCTCCCGCGCGCGCGCGCTCATTATGTTACAGAAATAGACTACCACTAGCGGGAGGATACTTAATAAGATACTTCGCTTGGATACTCGGAACTACCTTTTTTCAACGCGCTATTTGCGCTGTAAATGAATTCATCCGCGGTATAATTCATTTTACCAAGAGTAGAATATATGAGATAGAGAGAGAGAGAGAGAGAGAGAGAGAGAGAGAGAGAGAGAGAGAGAAAGTGAATTAAATCTCATATATAATCGTTATATGGAATCTTCTTGTAAAAATAACGATTCCATTATCCCGCAGCGAGCCGCTGAGAGCCAAAAACGCGGGAAATTCGAGCAGCATTAGAGGGCAAAGGTATACGTATGAATACACAATTGAATGAACTCGGTAGCGCGCTCTTATATATACACGCTCTCTCGCGTCCGGCAAAAGCGAGATAATTGAGTTAGAGCACGAGTCGAAAAACGAAGAGTAGGAGAAAGCAAAGATATAAGGGAGAATTTAATTATACGGCTGGAGAGACAAAAAAATCGTTGGAATTTTGTTTGCTTTGATTGTTTGCGATTGAGCAATTCAAATCAGTCCATAATGTATTTCTTACTTCCCGTTATTTTTTTTACCGTTGTCGCAAACTCGTGATGATTATTTCATCGACTTTCAAAGGGATGAAATGACATTTGAATGTCAGTTGAACGAGGTTTTTGATGAGGATTTTAAAAATTCACTAGGATGTTTTCAAAGAAACTTCTGCGGGAGCACTCGAGGAAAATGGGTCGGAACGCTTGTTTAATTGCATGAACGTGCATGCTGTGTTTACGGCAAGTTTGTAAACGGCACGTGTATAACGTCAAAGTCTTTGACGACGTTTTAATGTCAAAGTCTCAACTAGTTTTTTTATCGTAATAAATATCCTTTTAATTGTTGTCTTTTCATAAAGTGAAACGTGAGCATAGAACGATGCAGTTTTAAAATCGAGCAAAGTCGAAAATTCTCTTTACCTCGTGAAATATTTTCCATCATTTTTCACATTTCAAAGGACGACCAACTCTTTACAGCAGCCCAGTCAAAGGTGAACATATTTCCTCTGCAGAATTTCAAGTACGAAGCTATGGCGTAGTTCAAATATCGTCTTCAAAATCTATCAGGCCCCTACTGAAAACCGCATAAACATTCTCCCCCATACTCTCCGGAACAAGACCACTCAGCCTCATCAGACTTTCCCGCCTCAGCAGTTTTCTTCTCGCTCTATACGCCTTATCCCGCCTGAAGCTCACGGCCTCGGCGTTAAAAGCAGCCATAGAATATTCCAAGTCCGAGTCTCGCTCGATTCTACCCTTCCCCTCGATCTGACGTCACACGGACGCTGAATCTCGCCCCCCCCCCCACTCTCCTGTACTATATGTCTACTCCAAGGAAAACGAGATATATAAGTACAGAGGATTTTTTTTAGCTCGAACTAGTCTTTTGAGGGATTTTGTCTCAGGAAATCTACACAGTTCTTTTGAGGACTTGGCTGGTGACTGAAGTTTTTTCCGTTCCGCTTTGGTCGAAGTCGTTTGAGACTTCCCGTTTGAGGCATAAATTGGATTACTTTTCAGCCGCGCGTCGAATCGATATATACCTGCAGTCATGCGATAGTCCGTGTACGCGACGAAAGTCGTCAACGATGAAGAATTGACAAATTTAATCATCCGGCGTTGCTGAATTTTCTTTAGACTATTCCTCCCGCCTTAAATTAAATCAACGGAAAGCGAGAGAAAGAGAGTTTGTGAACTCGGCAACAGGCTGAGGAGATTCCCGCGCAACAAGTCCTACGTTTAGAAATTTAGAGACAGGCTGTCTTGTAAAAGAAAGACCTTTACGTTCGTAGGCAATTTGACTTAAGTTTGATTTTTATGAATATTATGTCAGCGCATTAGGTTGCAGCTAATCAAACATTTTTTTTCGCGTAACTATGTCAAGATTTTCATAAGTATACTTATTGCGTAATAACCTGACTCGGAAGAAATAGAAATAAAACTTGAATATCTCGAAATCAAAAATAATACATTACGATACGTGTGACTTAAATGGTTCTTTCTTACACGGCGCAGTTAGCACCCGAGCATAACGAGGGCGCTAAGCGCCGTATAAAACTGAACCATTTAAGTCAAGAGTATCATATAAAATTTTATAGCACAGACTGTTAAAGTCCGCAAGTCTCGCCTATTCGTGACTAAAGTAGTCCTTATTTGCACCGTGAGGTTAGCGCACGAGCGTAGCGAGTGTGATAAACACGGTGCAAAAACGGACTACTTTAGTCACAGATAGGCGTGACTTAACAGCGTATTTTAGCCACACTGTGCTATAAAAGTACTCTTAATTCGTTCTCTCTGATGATGTAAGCCGCAATCTTTATTCACACATAATAATAATACGGCGTTTTCAAGCGCGTGTAGTAGTTTGCTGATTATAATGCGCTTTTAATAATTAATTCCCGCAACAGCTTAACGATGCAAACACTTCCAACTCGCGATGTTAATGACGTCGAGGTCAGCGATTATTCCGCTGCGGGATATTATATAATTGCGCGCATTCGGAATAACCTGCAAATTTTTCATTTCCACGTCTAGCTAATTTCTTCGTGGCCGAATTAGATTCCGTTTTAATTCGAGCGCGACCCAATTGTCAAAAGTCAAAGCGTACACAAGTACCCTGGATACCCACATGAGCGACCCCATCAATCGTCGCTCTTCACACACCCAGTAGTATACATGTAGGCTAATTCTTAAGGCGCGACCGCGATGTTTCTTCGTTTGGACCTTGCGCGCGCGCACGCGAAGAAGAAGAAGAGGAAGACTACGAAGAAGAAGAAGAAAGGGTCGAGGGGCTCGTTATTTATCGACGCGGATTTCGCCTTCGGAAGCGGAGCTCTTTGATATATCGGAGGATCGTTTTATCGCTCGCGTCGTTATATAGGAGCACAGGCACACACACACGCGCGCGCTCACAGCCTTTTATCTCTCGGGTTTCATCTTTTTCGAGTTACTGCTTTCGGAGTTATACATTAGCATCGAGACAGAGAGTTTATCTCTCTTCCGAGTGTACTCGTCGGGCTGTGATTGGAACAACGGCTGATGCATAGACGTTGGATTGTTTTTTATCGAGTTCGCTGATGGAGGGTTCTGCAGATAACAAAGAGCTTCTTCTCTCGACTAACTATTTCGCGCACGTATACGAGCACTTGGGCGCAATCGAAGAGCGTATAATGAAATTGTTTTTCCCTTTAAAACGGAGCCTTAAAAAAGGCAGATAAATATACTACCGGGAGAGAGAGAGAGAGAGAGAGAGAGAGAGAGAGAGAGAGAGAGAGAGAGCTATGTCTGTCCCAGCCGGAGACAAAGTCGAATCGGCCCTGTCCGTATACATCGACGTACGCACATCAGATATATATATATACAAGAACTTCCCCGAATATCGTAAAAGCGAAAGCTGCAGTCCATAAAGGCGAAACGCTCCTATATATACACGCAGCAGGACCTAACCTCCTAATTCACACGTCGATACGCGCATCAGCCTCCAAACAATGTGTAGCATAAAAGCGTCAGGGACGTAAACTCAGTGCCACATCTACCTACAGAGAGGCTACAATAGACAACAGCGACGCACGTCTCGATAATATTCTTTATCTCGAACCAGACGCCCGACGCGAAAGCTGTCTATTGTCTCTCTCTCTCTCTCTCTCTCTCTCTCTCTCTCTCTCTCTCTCTCTCTCTCTCTCTCTCTCTCTCTCCAGCTCTCTCCTTCGTTCCGTTCGCGTTATCGACCAATTGTTCTCCCGACCCTATACTCGGTTCCTATACACACACACGTACACGAGCACGCACACCTATATCTATACGGGGGAAAGCGGGGCGTAATAAACACTGCGGCGGGGGCTATAGTGAAGACTTTAATTATTTCGTATAGAGGCAGAGGTTGGCCCGGGAGGGGAATTTATATTCGCGCGTCGGTCCTGGAATCGACGATAAATTTGGAAATAAAATGTTGGATTCGTTCCTTCTTTTATTTCTTTCTACCCTGGCAAAGAATGAGCATAGTAGAGAGCTTGTGGGTGAAACAGTTTTCTTCTCGAACGCTATAGCTGACCTACTTTGCTTATTGAGTAGTCTTCTTTTTCTCCCGCTTCCAAAGTTTGCCTCGATAATGGCCGCGTATACATAGTCCCCGCGCCAAGAGAGGAGCATTAGTTTCACTTTGATGCCCTGCCCAGAGTTGTGGCTGAAACTAAGATTTAACGACTCGGCGAAGTGCGGGATTGAAGAAATAGGCGCACAGTCACACACACACGCGCACACACACACACACACACATACACATCGCACAGACAGACACACACGGCCGAGGAAAAATAAACGCAACCTTAGCTCGCGCATCGCTCATCCGTCTACTCTCAAAACACCTAACATTATTCATAATTCACCTCATCCTATACTCGCGCGCGTAAAAAAGGGAAGCGACGCCAGATGAATGATCGCGGATAATCACACCCGGGCGCTTCCCTTTTTTTCTCGCACTGTCAGATTGCCACACGTACGCTCGGAACTGAGAGAGAGAGAAAATTAAATATCCTTCCCCTCTCGCTCACTGCGTATATAGACCTATATACGCACGCAGCCGTCAATCAGCCGCACATAACGCGCGTTGATTGACAGCTGTAACGTGCCGTGTTGTACGCCTGGCTTATATGAGCTTCCGGCTCGGCTCTCGGATTGCGATATTCTGCGGATGAAGCCGAGCTACTGCTGTGCGCCTGGATTTCGGAAAGGAGCGAGTGTGGCGATGGCATGTCGACGTTATGATACGATGGATGATCGAGGACTCAATTTTGATGGGGGAGAAACCGAGGCGAAGGAGAGGCGAGAGTTGTAGTTAATGTACAAGACGGATCGGACTTAAGGGTTGCTGTTGCCGCTTAGCGAAGAAATGATTGTTTTTTTTTCTTCGAGGGGATGCAGGTGATTATTGGAGATCGATATAGTCGCTGATGATTTTTTCTGTGGAATTGTGACCATTGTTGAGTTGAGCGAAAGCTTTGTACAGAATTTGTACTATTATCGGATGAAGTAGAAACATTCACTTCGCTAAAGTAGAGATCGAGTATCTGCTTTACAAAGGCAAGTATATCTTTCTCGCGCGGACACAATCGGGCCGAATTAATTCGCCGTGAGGAAATTTAGAAATCTAGTTTAAAGCCGAAGCTACACACGTGTAATATAAAATTCTCGGAGTATAAAAACGCGCATATACGAAAAATCTTCATTCGTTCGCCTTTGATGCTCTTATATGCGTGTATCTAAAATACAGTATAATTAGATCACCCACGCCTGTATTCACAGCTTATCACGCACGTGCCCGCGTGTAACGCTTTGAACTAGCTTAATGCGCGCAAAAGAAGAAACGAATTCATCCCTCCCACACAAAGCCATTAAAAAATCCATCCAATGTTTATAAGATCGATCGACGCAATCTCGAAAACTTTCCTTATATATTCCACCTACCGTATAATATATATACATCGAATTTCCCATCTAGATACATCTCCCACAGCGCGCCCAGAGAGATAACTCGAATCATTCCCCTCCGCACGCGTCTCTCGGCAGATATAAAATCGAGCTCGTTAAGACTCTCTCTCTAGCTCTCTCTCTCTCTCTCTCTCTCTCTCTCTCTCTCTCTCTCTCTCTCTCTCTCTGCCACTTCTTTCCCACGCCTGTATATCAACAAGTATATAACTTTCCGAATCCGAGCTCTTCGAACGCAAATATAGATCGTATACTCGTATACACGGAAAAAAAACGGTTGGTAACAGTAACAAAGAGCTTAATTTTGGTTAATCTTACCAAGAACTTGATGAAAAAAGTAGGTATAACTTACCAATTTTTTTTATTATACTTACCAAGTACCTAGTAAGATTAACCAAAAATATAGTTGGTGCGTATTTTGCCAAGCGCTTTGTTACTATTATCAACCATTTTTTCCGTGTACATTCGCTCTCTTTACTCGTATGGGAAACGTTATTCCGCTTAAGCAAATATTCGCTACATACACGCCGGATGTATTCCCGCTGGTTTTTGTAGCGAAAGAGAGCAGAAAAAGAAAGAGAGGGACTGAATTAACTAGTGGACTCGGTGTGTCTATAGCGATACATTATTAAATCGGAATGGCGAGATGCATCATTCAGGAGGGCGACGTGAAAAAAAAACACGCGTTCCGCGCATGCGCTCCAACACTGACCGCTCGCCGTTTTGGAAAATATTACGATTTTCGTTCGCTGGAGCATGGAGTCGTTCCTTTCGAAAAGTTCTCGCTTTAATTCACCTTATGACATATATTCTTTATTAGTGCGCGCGCAGGTAAAACTTTGTTCGCTGAATTGCGAGATACGCCGCGCGCACACGGATAATACCTCAGCTCGTCTCGGGCTCTTGCGACGATAAATTATTTTTAAAACTCGTAAAGTTGGAGAGAATTTCACCGGTCGACGCTCTTAAGAAAAATTACCTATGCAAGCGCCGAGGCCGTAAATAAACTTCGTCCGGGGAAGCTGTCAAAGTATCAAAAAACTACCTTGGAAAATACATCGAGAGTTTTCAGTGCTGCCGCTGTATGGAGCCCTACTTTCGACCCGGTCGATATATGGCCATCCTCGCGCGAGAGAAAAAAGGATTATCGAAAAAAGAGCTGCCGTTGTTGCCTTATGACTTAGGGTTATGCAGGAAGTTTGGTTTATTATAAAACTCGCTCCGTGTCGTGTGCGCGCAGCCCTCAGGCTAAAAAGAGGTCGGCCGAACTTTCGGCTCGCACCTATGCTGCGCGAATTTATTCTGTGCGCGGCTATTATTATTGATGTATAGTTATATAGGCGAGGGAAAAAGGACAGGAGAGAAATTATTCCGTCAACGAGTGTAAGTCTCGGGATTTTCTCGAAGCGAGCCGTCTGACATTTTAAGCAGGAAGCTGCAGCAACCGTAGTTCCTTTGAGAAACTTTGTCTTTCTCGCTGACGTTAGCAAAGCTCGGTGATAAGTAGAAACGTTCCTGCGGGGTCAGACGTGTGCATGTTCCGCCAGGAGTAATTGCGCTGTGTATAACAAAGGTGCCCAATCATTTTTCGCTTTACTTTTTTCAAGGGGGTTTTCGGTGTCCGAGACGAGTCGCATCGGGTTTAATGAGGGAACATTTTTCGAGAGGGAAGTAGGTAGGACGAGGTCTAATTAAGAACTTTGCCAGTCAGCTAAACTGTCTTAGCGGGTAACCTAAACCATCGTTCAAGCGCAAACTTCATACAGTATAAAATCGGAAAGTTAGCTTTTTTACTATAAATGAGTTGAAATGACCATTGAAACGACGCCCGAACAATTCCAGCCCTTAAACGCCCACGCAGAAACATCGTACCTCCGCGCTCACTTAATTACGCCCGCCATGCTCAAATTAACTAACGCCAACATTCTTGGGTTACAGGACAAGATTACAGCAGTAGCAGCAACGCGATCTAGGCCAGTAGCAGTAGCGCAGCAGCTGCAGCAATATAACGGGGGCGTGAGCATCAGCAGCTCGCCCTGGCCGGCAGGGGTATAGACTCTACGGCGGATGGGTGCGCGCACGATGTTCTCCAAGTTCAAGAGCGGCGGCGGGGCCGCCTCGACCCCAGTGGCGCCCAACGCCCTCGAGTCCAACCCCATCTGGAACCACTTCGAAGTGGGCAAACAGTCAGCCACAGCCGGGCCCGAGAACGTCTGGCGCATCCTCGAGGGATACCGCAAGAGCGACGGCAAGGTATAGTTTATATTCTCCGCAAGCGGTTCTTTTATAACGTATCTATCGAAGTTGAAAACACGCCGCCAGCCGCCGCCGGGCTTATTTCGACTTTTTGTCCCGGGCTGTACTCTTGCGTAATTGGCTGGCGCTTTTTGCCTGGTTATCTTATCTCTAACGCGAGCCGGTCTTTTCCAGGATTGGCAGCAGCTACTTTTTTGTTGTCAGAGCGAGAGTTACGGTCGTTAAAAATTTTGACTTCGTGGCGATGTGGCTCAGTTTTTATTTTTGTTCTCCGACGGATATGCTTTGTTTTGCTTATCTCCTTGGCGTGCTCGAATTTGAAAAGTTTTTTGCGAGAGTCGTTTGTAGGAGTAAGCTGAGCTTGAATGATTTGTGAGGTTTCGTATAACGAAGATGAGAGATTGTTTTATTTACTCACGATGTGTCATCAGCATGGCTCTGCATCATTGTAAACAAGTTGTACGAATGAAACTAATTTATTTGTTTTTGTACTAACAAATTTGTACGTAAGATTCAAATGCGAATCATGCTAACAGATCCTAATAGACACACTGCTGAAATCATTAGTCTTGGAAGTCGTATGCAAATGGCTCGAACAGGATAATTGCATCCGCCTCAAAGGATTAAATATGACGTTAAAATTATAGTATAATACGTGTTAGACGTTAGATTCAACATGCTGCGCTAAATTGCGTCTGTCGGTCACGGAAATGCTTGCCCTTATTCGATTTTCGAGCCTGATTCAACCCGGAGTCTTCGTAATTGAAAAACTTTGTTAATACGAAGTGTCACTTATTGACATCGACGAAATTGACGGTTACACCAGTACAGTACAATTATAGATATATCTATATGAGAGCATGTAACTTATCCTTCGAAATTCCATTAAGATTGTCGTACAACTAGCCGCGCATTTCAACACAAACGTCGAAACACCCGCAGCACTATCCCGACAATTTTTCCGGTAAATAATTTTCCCGCGCTGAATTCCACCCTATCAGAATCAGTTATTTAGTCGAGCTGCCGCCGATGAAAAAAGCTTCCCCAAAATCAAGTCTAAAAATAACCAAGC
Organism: Nasonia vitripennis; assembly: GCF_009193385.2. Classification (NCBI taxonomy): domain Eukaryota; kingdom Metazoa; phylum Arthropoda; class Insecta; order Hymenoptera; family Pteromalidae; genus Nasonia; species Nasonia vitripennis. The sequence continues at coordinate 12,578,769 of NC_045757.1, forward strand.
TCCCCCCCCCCCCACACACACACACACACACAAAGTAGTTCCCACATTCCGCGTACGCGTCCAATGAAAAATTCACCGGCGCACACGCGGACAAATCATTTCTAGACCTCTATATGCTATACATAAATACACGCGCAGCACTTATACTCGTGCTCTCCCTTTTATAGCTGTGACGGCGTCGCTTGCCACTATCAGCCTCGCAATCAATCAAAACGAGCCATTATTCTTTTCCTCCGCGTCGTTTCTCTCTTTCCATTTCTCTTCGCTCCCCAGCCGCGACTCCAGATGCGCCGTTCTTCACCGCGCCTCGATTATTCCTGCGTCGTCGTCGTGACCTGCCGCCGCCACCAGTCACGTATATTTCAGAGCCGCACGGAGCTCGGAATTAAGCTCAGAAGATTTAGAAGCCGAGCAGCAGCAGCAGTCGTTCCTCCTTCGTCTCCTCTAATTTGCTTGAATAATTCGCGTTCTCCCCCTTCGCGTTATATACACAGCGCGAGAGCGCAACCAGAGCAGGGGCGGTTGAAATGGAAAATTCAGGTTCACGCGAGTAGAGTTTTTGGTCGAGGGTTTACACGTTACGTACTCTCCATACCGATGTCGGCTACTGTTATGTACCCACACACACACACATACACACACAGAACGAAGGGAAGGATTATATCGAGCGGTGAGGTTTTTAAAGCCTCGCTGTATAGGGGGAGAGCAGACGAGATGGGAGATATAAAGTTAACGAGCGTTAAATTATTTTATTTGCAAACGCGCTGCAGGGATGGAGTTTCGCGGAGGCGAAGCTCGCGAAAACGTCGCGTGTACGAATATTTTCGATATCGGATTTGAATTTCGTCGGAGCAATAACGCGCTCGTTGTGAATTGTTTCCTTGTAGAGTAAAAGTAAAAGTTTGAGAGCAAAACATAGAAATATGTTTTTCGCCTCTTGTTTATTAACCGTGGCGTCTTTTCCGTATGCGCGAACACGCCGCACTAATTCAACTGCGCCCGGCCACGCGCAACGAATCATAAAACGTTCCAAACAAAACGCAATCTCGTCAGCTTCGCGCGCGTCGACAAAAAAAACAGCAGCGCAGCACTTATAGCGCTTTTGCTAAAGGCCAAAGTTAACCGTTCGCCCGCGCGCGTCTCACGAATAAGTTGGCGTAAACCTCGTCTGATGTCTCGGGCAACTTTTTTTTTTTCATGCAAATTTTTACGCGCCCTCGCATTAGCCGGGATAATTGAGTGGGTTATAAATTTCTTCGCCGCTCCTTTTAGGCCCTAATTAAAAGACTTATCGCCCACATCTTTCTTTTCCATTTTCTGTGCAGTCTTTTTTCTTATTAATAGCCTTGATGAATAAAGTCTCGCCGTGAGGCAGCCTGCTCTGTACTGCGTGGAGAGCTTTGCGAGATTTTGCATTCATAAGTACAAAAATAACTTGGCGGCGGATTATTATTCAATGTAGTCCCGGAGCTATTACCGTGGCATAAATTGTTCTGCGCTTTTTTCGTCACTATTATATGCGTATAATAAAATGTTGTAGTAAAACAGCGAGAGGAATGCGTGCCGTTATCCCGCAAAAGCACGAAGATTTCATAAAAACGTAAATTAAACGTCTGGTATGATTCACTTCACCTTCACCTAGTTCTTTCGCCGTCTTGAGCGTGGCAGCGCCGGGGCAGGTACGGAGTCCGCTTATCTTTTCGTTTGCGCAATTAATCAATATCGCTCGCTGCGGAATGCGCCCCTCGATCTTTTCCGCGTTATTTTCTTTCTCCTTTTTTTCCCTCGAGTGTCTCCCCTGATGTACACACAGACACAGAGTTCCCCATTGTTACACGCTCGACCGGCGATATTTCGATTGTCCCCGATTATCGACGTTGGTATATATTATAAAGAATGTTCCCTCATCCTAGGCTTCGATCTTTTCTATATTATTGCTGCGCTTGCGACGTGCGGTTGGCTTTTTTGCACGACTTTATAGCTTCTTGCGCGCGTTTTAATTAAAGTGTATTACGGCTGGGATATTAGTTGTGCATCTGTATGTGTGTGTGTAGCCTCGTTTTTTAGTTTTAAAAAGTGCACTAGCTATTTTTATTTTCGCTGCGCGGGAGCTGTAATTTTAATTGAATTTTTCTTTATTTAAGAAGAGTTGAAGGATATTGCTCTTTGATGTAATAACAGCGAAGTAGGTCAGGAATTCGTGTATTCATCAATATTGCTTAATTTATATCTCAAAGCCAACTCTCGTAGAAAAATACTAACGAGACAGCGCCGTGGTTAATGATAGTATCATACTAATGGGAAATCACCAAAAATTGATTTATCTTCGAGGCATCATTAGTCGCTGATGCAATTTGCCATACGGACAGGTCGATCGAACTATGCTGTTTTTACGTACATTTGTGAAAAATAATAACTGTTTCTGTTCTAGGAGGTGTCAATATTTTTATTCGAGAAGCGTTCGGTGGAGAAGATCACAAAGCCTAAGAGAAAAGAAACCGTAACGGAGACGCTGCGTGTCGGGGTTCGTCACTTGGAGCGTTTTCGGCATCCGAAAATCTTACAGGTATTTCGATGATGTTGTTGTCTCTTCAAACGATGTTTTGCATCCGAAGGAAATACGTGTGTGGTAAAGCTATTTTCCTGCCTAGTGCTATATCAAAACAAAAACTTTATCGAGAAGCAAACTCTGTACTGAGACATTTAGATAATCTCGAGAAAATCTTTCCTATTTGGCAGCAAGTTGAAGAAGGCGCTGAATGAGTAAACCGAGAAGTTATATCAAACTTATGTAATCGTATTTATCGCATCGTAATAGACGTAACAATGCTATTTTTTCTGTTCTCGCGTTGATTAACAAAATCATGTCATAACATAAAGTGTTGCGACGTAAGCGCCAATCGAATTTTTGTACTGAGCAGCAGTTTTGATCGTAATTATAAATACTATTTGATGGAATGTCCGATCGATTTTAAAACCTATTCATCGCGACGTTCAATGTAGGTCAATCCTATATCAATAATTATCGTCGACTGCGAATTGCAAAGCTGCATAATACAAAAATCAATGTGAATTAAAAAAAATCACGATTTGATTGTCCAGAGATTTACAGATGCGAATCGCGTTTGCAATTTGCTCAGATAAGTGCACGTATTTCAGGACTTACCCAATAATATCACAAAATGCTATTACGACACTGAATAAGTCAATCAAACGAGTCTTTGCCGCTTTCTCTCGATAATGAGAACACTCTATACAGCCTACTCATACAAATTTGTTGAAAACTAATAACTGCTCGTCGACGTTCGTCAATTCCTCGATAATTTATTCAACTACTGTACAACTCAGATTTTCCAGTGCATATCGCCATCTCAGTTTATCAACAACTTAAACTCCTTAAACATGTGAAACTTCACAGGGCTATTCTTGCACGGCGTGCGCCGGAAATTCCTCTACACTTGCGCGTCTATAAACTTTCTACTTACGAATTCGGTTGAATTTCTTAGTTACCAATTTATAGTTTATCGAACTGCACTGCTTGCCTCTCGGCTCACGTCTATTTCAAACTCGCGCGAAACCTCAACCCCATTTCAATTGTAGTTGTGGAAGCAGTAATTCGTTTCTGTAGAACGTCGAACGCCTTAGAAGGATAATTTACTTTACAACAGGCGGAGAGAGTGAGTAAGTGAGATAAAGCTAGAGAGGGAAGGAGGTGCATAGCGGTGAACGTAAGTCTGAGAGTGAAATTCTATGTAGCGAGAAACATTTTCTTATTTCCTCGGCGGGTTCTTAAAAGTTTGTCGCTGATTTTTACGCTCATTCGGACCAAGTTTTCCCTTCAATGCGTTACGTTTTGTCCCCCTTTTTTCTCTCGCTCTCCATTCAGTACTTGTTAAAATGCTTGTTTCGACTGTATACTCCATTCTGTCAAGTCAAAACTATAGTAAACTAACAATAACGTTTCTCTTCGCTCGATAAACTCATCGTCGCAGGTGATTCACGCAGTAGAGGAATGCCCGGAGACCCTAGCCTTCGCCTCGGAGCCAGTTTTGGCAAGTCTGGCGAACGTCTTGGCAGCCGACGAGCAAAAGCAGGCCGCTGCGATGGCAGCCCAGGCAGCGGCGGCCTCGTCGACCATGAACCATCATCACGGCCACCATCAGCACACAGCCAACCAGCAAAACGCCTCGGGCAGACCCACGTTCGCCAAGGAGTACGACATGCTCGACATCGAGATCAAGTACGGGCTGCTCCAGTGCACTGAGGCCCTCTCCTTTTTACACTACAGCTGCCAGGTCATGCACAGGAACGTCTGCCCCAGCAGCATCATGATCACCAAGAAGGGCACGTGGAAGCTCTTCGGATTTGAGTTCATAGGTGAGTATGGAACTTGATGGTTTTACTTTTATGGTTGTCATTTTTTTTCTAAATCACAAGCGATTAAATTAATTGGAATAATTAGATCTCGGCCAACATCATAGGTTCATTATTCGACCAATATCGTATAGAATGTTGAACAGAAACTGGGTCATAATTCAAATCAATTAATTATGATGCAGTTATGTAAAAACAACAAGACCGTTGCATAACGCGTAATACGCTTCGTTATTTCTCAGGCTCGTGTGAACATTTTCACTCGTATACGTGTACTTTATTGATTCGACCATTGTACCCTTAATCGATCATTATTTTATAAAACAAAACGAACGTTTTCAAAAGAACAGCACGACCTACTTGTCACTGTATTTTAGAAAGGGTAAACGAGAGAGACGCGATGGACCCAGTCCCTCTCCCTCAGTGGACCAATCGAGTACCTAAAATGACTCAGCCGAATCTCGACTATATGGGTAAGCCAAATACACTTATCATTGTTCCGGAAGAGTAACAGGCTTGTAAATAATAAATTTCACGCGACAATGAAAATTCCATTCGCCTAGCTCCCGAAGTGCAGCAGAAGAAGATCGGCAGCATCCTCAGCGACATGTACAGCCTTGGAATGGTTATTTGTTCAGTCTTCAATCACGGCCGGCCTCTCATCCAAGCGAATCACAATGTCAACGATTACCTCAAACAGCTTGAAACGGTGAGCCGCATGATGTGCGAAGTATTCATTTGAGCCACTTTTGTCCATCGCTCTTTCGAGGAAATAGAGGCAAAAAGTGACTCTCGAAATACTCTGTGGAAATGAAAGTCGACATGCGAGAGCGATAAAGGATTTCAAAAAGTTACGCCACCTTTGAGAATTTAGTCTACCGCGCGCGGCTGAGAGAAACTTGCTCGAGGGCTTCAAACTTTATAGGGTGCGAGTCGATCGTTGCGCCTGTTTGCCAGACGCCTTAGTTCTACTTGAATAGTTACAGAGGCACTTGCTGCGACGTTTATACTTACAGTTCATGCGGGCCTTTGTCAGTCCTTAAAAAGCCATTCTAGCGTGAATATCTCGGAGATAGTAGAGGCAGAGCTACAGTCGAAAAGCTTCGGAAATTCTCCAACTTTTCGGTTTTAGTATGCGCGTTGAATAATGCTCGTGCAAAGAGTCTCTCTCCGCGTAATTACAGAGCTGCGCGTGGATTTTAATGTACACGTGGATAAGTAACTCTCAGAATAATTTTAGTGCGAAATTTTTTACCTCGGTTTGATCCGTTCCAGTGTAATTCGTCTCGTTTCATAATAAATTTTTACGAATAAAAAGTTAGATTCTCGCTTACCAAAAAAGTGCGCAATTAAAGCGCGCAATTCACCTGAAAATAAACTCCATACCTCCATCCCTCGTATAATCCTCCTGTAATAATCACGCAAGCCCTTCACGTGCGTAGCTAGAGGATCAAGTTCACAAACTGCTGCCGCGAGTACCGGTGCCGCTACAGGAGGCCGTGTCGAGGTTGCTGCACAAGGAGCCGAGGCAGAGACCAACCGCCCAGCTCCTCTCTCTGATCAAGTACTTCAGGTACGTGCTGCATAAACTTTGTACCCTACTGTGCCATACAACATCGTCTCCCAGCGAGCGAGAGAGAAAGACTCGAGTTACACGCTGCTGGTTTATCCGTGTGTATATACATTTATACGCGTGAAGCGGGTCATTCTTACACTCGAGCGGGCGAACACCCGGGGTGTTGGACTGGACTCCTCATTTGACTCGCTAATGCATAGCCGACTGAGACGGGCTTTAAATTGTAGATTTCGCCTCGGTTGAGGTGGCTGTGGTGGATTTTTTCGGGCGTTGCGTGTACAGCTTGGTACAGTATTCGTGGAGCACGAGTGGATTTACCTTTTTCACCGACGATTACATTTTTTTCAAAAAGAAAACGAATCTCTCTGCGTAAGTCGAATGTTTATTCTCAAAGAAACCTAATATAGCGGGAAAATAATATCAACAAGCCCGTATGCGGAGGCGAGTGAAAAAGTCCCGGGGCTGTAAAATAAAAGAGCTTTACCACGTACAAGATTCACTTACACCGGCCGAACGCCCTTCGAATTTACGGTCCGTTCGAACGGCCCTAATAAAAAAACAATTTTTCCCCGCGTACACATCTCGACGCGTAAAAAGCATCTCTCGGCAGTTCTGCCAATAACTTGTAAAATTTTTAAAACCGCTAAAAAGGCACTTTTGAAAATCCCAAAGACGCGAGGTCTTCGTCGTATAAAGTAGCCGAGAGCGCTGTATACGAGTGTTATACCGATTTATCGTCGTCATGATCGGTATGGCTTATTTATCGCGCAAAACATGTGGCGTCAGAGGCAAAGTATGAGGATGAACTTTGCTACGATGGTCTCGTTAAAACGGGGATTGATACGTACTGGAAATATATATTTAATGATGTCGCGGCTACTCGTCTGATGCGATGCGGATGCGTTTAACAATGACTTTTAAGAGTCGTAAGGATTGGTTGCTGTTAGTTATCCCGAGCGAGATGCATGAATGAAACTTCACAAACTGGTTTATTTTGCAGCGATCCATCGGTACATGCTCTGCAGTTTCTGGACGTCATTAACATGAAAGATCCAGCACAAAAGGCGCACTTTTACAAAAACACGCTCAAAGAAGTACTGCCCTACATCCCACGAGTAAGAATAAAACTAATTAATTTTCCCTCCTTTTTTAACACCATGAAAGCGAGCGTTGTGTTCGCAATTATAAAATAAACCCTTTAGAAGTAGCAGGCAGCAACTTTGATACAACGGAAAGTTTTTAAATATATATTTGATCATAAAGAGCTTGCATACGTAGGAGTTCGCGTTAATTAATAATCGTTTCTTTGATTGTTGAGATGAACGATTAAATACCAGCCGATTGTAATATAAATAACGAATTTCGAATTTCTCAAGGAATTTCTGAGTAAGAATTTCAAACCCTTTGATGTCCGACAAATTACTTTCGTACATCATAAAAAACAGTTACGTGAATACAGAAATCAATTCAAAATAAAATTTTTACTTTTCAGAAACTCTGGTACCAGCACATCTGGCCATACTTGCAACACGAGGCTCGCTCCCAAGAGGTGTTTGCAGCGGTGCTGCAGCCGATGCTTCACATAATTCAGCACAGTACAATCGAGGAGTACGAGAACATAATCCTTCCGAACTTTAGGCCGTTGTTCTCGGCGCCGAGGTCAATCCAAGGCTCAGTTGTGCTGCTCGAGAATCTCCACATTATCCTGGAGAAGACGCCGCTCGAAGACGTGCAGAGGGAAGTGCTGCCCATGCTGTACAACTCTTTCGAGAGCAACACCATTCAGATTCAGGTGAGATATATTTTAGAAAAATTTCAATTTAGTTCTATAATCTCTTCTTTAATGCGTCAGAAGCTTGAAGTGGTTGAGCGTCTTACGGTACCGCGATATTACCTACTACTTCCGCTGCTGACCTCTTATAAGAGATTACTTCTTCGACAAAGCTTTTGACTCGATTTTCCATTTTTTAATAAAAGTGTATAATTTTTCGAGCTATTACTGTTATATGAATAAATTATCTTTTATTTATACTGCGTATACTGATGAAAACGCAAATATTGATATCCTCCAGACGGCTGCATTTGTGGCGGTAGCGAACGTAACGGATTACTTGGATGACATGGCGATACGCAGGACGGTTCTTCCAAAGCTGAAGCTCGCCTTTGAGAAGAGCACGACGGATCAGCGCATTCTCATGAATGCGCTCTCCTGTATTCTTGACAGACTGGAAAAGCAGCAGATCATCGATGAGGTGTTGCCGCTGCTCTACGAGGTAAAGCTGCAGGAGCCCGAAATTATCGTCAGGGTTGTGAGTAAGTGGCTCTTCCCTTAATTAATTTACGTGTAAGAACGTTCGTTTAAAGAAAGAAACTCTACAGAAAGTAAAACGCGTCCTCGATACAATGTGAAATTGCTTGGCTTTGCAGGCATATATAGGTTAATGCTGAGTGACAAGAAATATGGATTGTCGGTCAACATAATGGCGACGCGCGTAATGCCGTCGCTTCTTCCGCAGACTGTTAATCCCGGCTTGACTCTCGAGCACTTTACAAATCTGCTGGAGGTTCTGCAAGAAATGCTGAACCACATAGAAAGGTAAGCGAGCTTGATAAATTTCTCGCTCGGTAAATTTAAACTCACTGTAATTTGGTGAATTGGTGCGCATTTTAAAAATTACAGAAACCAGAGGAACAAGCTAAAACTCGACAATCTCTCGCTGCCGAGCCCCGAAAGACACCGTCCGTTACGTCATCAATACAGCACCGACAACATGCACGTACCGCCCTTCAATATTCCGAACCTGCGTATCGATCAAAGAAAGACGTCTTCCGCCGAGGATATGGCCCGGAAAAATTCAATTGGTGCGTTTTAATTTCAAGCAATATTTCTGCTAATTATTTTGCGGAAACAACCTTTTAATAACAAAAAAATTCAAGCAAGTTGTATTATGTAATCGTTCTTTTGTTGCTCAAGGTTCCATGTCCATGACGGCCTCTGCGGAGAACATGACGTCAAGGAAAAATTCCATGGCTTGTGAGCTTCATTTTTTAAAAGTTCTTTGAAAGTTATTTATGAATAACGCTTTGTTAACAAAGTCCTTTTATTTCTCCACCTTGAAACCCTTTTGCAAAATAAAGCAAATCGCCCATCCTCAAAAGATCCACGATAACATCACCTCCCACTTTCGATCATCACTATCGCGTGCTTATCGTTAACGCCGTGTAACTAATCCCGAATATTCTCTCTCGTTGCAGGCATGCTGGGCACTTGGTGGTTCGGCTCGACGTCGTCGGCGAATGCCGACAACAACTTCCTGCGCGTGGCCAACACGTTCACGAACCGTCGGCTCTCCGACAACACCCTAATGACGCCAAAGATTAGAATCGCCCCGTCGTGTGCGAGCTCGCCTGGTGGCACGCCCGGGAGCGGTTTGCCCATACGTAGGCACTCGAGTACCGGACCCCAGGAGCGACGTGGATCCAATATCAATCTCTCACCTCCCACGGTACGATAGCATTGTTTTTATCTTGAGACGCGTTAGGGCGGTCGATTGATGATTGCCGATGCTGCTTCCCGTGAAAAATATAGTAGAACAGAAGTAAAACAGAATGTTGGCAGTATGGCTGATTGACCGATTGGTTAAATCATTTTCGCCATCGCTTGTAATGAACAAAAATTATTGAAGTATCATTTTTCAAGCATCAAGTCGTAAGCTGTAATGTTGGGATGAAGGGAGTAGGAAAAGTATGGTGATTTCTGTTCTAACAGGGTGGCGGTATGCCGATAACGAGCAGCAGCGTCCCGTACCTTCTGTCCTCGAGCATGACCAGCATACGCGGTTCGCGCAGGCCCTCGGTCTCCTCGACCTCGTCCCAGCAGGGCGCCGGACTACTCCAGCAATTTGGCTCCGGCATGGTAAGACAACTACCCCCCATCTGCCTCAACCTGAATGGACCACCACCACCAACACTCTCTCCATCACTCCTGCAGCCATCGGGACAACCTTCCCACTGACCCATGGTTACAGTGTAAGGATCTCAATGTTCCTCTGCCAAACGAACGCAAGATTACCAAAGTTTCAATTCAAACATATCATTCACGTATAGATTTTATACACGTTTGTATTGTCGAGAGTCATGCGCTGCCTCGTTCTCTAGTCCCAAGCGCCAGAGATGATTTACTCACATGATACCCCAGGGCTTTCTCGTGAGGGCTGTCAGCCGTTCTGTAGGATTTGTTGATTATTCATTTAGCTGCAGTAATCGTTGCGAGTTCATTGCATGAGGCAGCTTTGTTCTGGTAATATTAAGTCGATATAAGAAGCATAAATAACACGAATAAAAACCAGCGCTATAAAAAACTCGTTGATAAAGAGTTTCGCTGCAATTGTGCTGCACGATTAATCCTGAAAAGGATCTACGTGTCCAGCATTATCGCAAAAATGTTGGTCATGTATGATTGTAAACACATTGCATGACCTACAATTGCATAGTTTGTTACGCATTAATGGAAAACCATAAGAGTTAATAGTCACGCAAGTATACGATATCCATACTGTTCTTACCCTTGGAAATGTGGATCAGTTGTAGAATCATGTCATTTTCGAACGTTTGGCCGATACATCACGAGAAAAACCTGGGCTACTCGCTGTTACTCCCGCTTGGATTATCGAGTGAGGCTGCATAAATTCGCAGTTTTTGTGCCGTGGAGTTAACAAAAGAAGTATGCGACCAAATTTTCAGTGCAAAATTACGAGATACCGGAGTCGTATTCAATATTTGATTCAATTTAATGGATACGAAGATATATATACCTTTAATACGTTACAATGAAATCAGATGATTATTCTAAACGTGAGCCAAAGCTGCAGTGTATTTTGTTTTCAAACAAAATTATGAATGAAAACACGCGCTCGAATTTTTCGGAACTAATTATTTGCCTTTGTTTACTAAAATTGATTAAGCGAGCAAACCCCCTATTAATGGGAGGATTGGGTTGACCTCTATCGCACCAGGAACAATTGAAAATTTGCGCAATACCTTCTTTTCCAGGGCATTGTTATCAGTAAAGAATACACGAATCAGTTGAATTTTCGGTACAGACTTTTCGCTAGTTATTTGCAAAGATATATTGTTCTAATGCCTCTTGTGCTCTGTTTTGTTCTGTCCTGAGTTCGATGAGTTAAATTTTTGTGGTTTGTGAACATATCGTGTTTGAATATTATTTGCGTAAGATTTTTCCCAGCTGTTGAGTTTATCATTTGAGATTTTTTTACAAAATGCAGCTTGAAATTTTTTAAGTATAAGTTGTTCATTACCGCTTAATTATTGATACTCAATTAAAGCATTTTTGATATAGTACAATTTCATGAATTATGTGTTAAAAGTTTTACAATTCATTCATATTTTTGAGTCAGTGTTTGTTTTTTATTTTCTGTCGAAAAAGTGTCGACACGCGTATGTACTTTTATTTACTTCGTTTTTTACTTTACGAATTTTACAATAAGAGATATGAAAGTGCAAAACGTTGAATACAAACGAATAGACAACAGAAACCAATAAAGCGGTCGCCGCATTTTTCCACTATTAAAGAAAGAGGAGAAAAAAGAAAATGTCCACTACCCCATTAAAAGTAGAAAAAAGAGCGTATAGAGCTCTAGTCGTAAAACTACTCATTAAAATCTGAGTGAACTTTTTTCTCCCTCCCCTATTATTATTATTTTTCTCCGCTGTACATACTCGTGGCGAAGAAAAAAACAGTAGAACTGACTCCCGAGAAACACGCTTGCAAAAAGTAAATGAACTAAAGCAAAACCATTATACAGATGCTTTTTTTGAAACTCCTCAGCGGAACAAAACACCGTTGATTTGTATAGATATATATATCAAGTTTAGTAACACGTACACCTTGCGTTATGCTCTCCTCGTTTACGCTCTCCTTGCACACTGTATATATACCTATATTTAAGTCGCGAGCTCCTCTGCCTCTTTGTCTCTCTGCCTAATATAAAATTTGCTCTATCTATACTCTCTGCCTATCTATCCTTGTGTCTCTCTCTTTATATATATATATATATATATATATATATATATATTCTATATCTGTCTCTGTATACATATGATACATGTATATATTTCCCTCGTTATTGCACGTGGTTGGAACGTTGCATTTTTCGAAGTGCATTGTCGCCCGCTGATCTCTGCCTTGATTATGACATACAAGCTCTGCTCTTCGACGTCAAAGGGTGTATATACCGCTAAAAGAATAATTATATATAACCTGCACGTGTGTGTGCGCGCTTCGCAATTTTAAATATCAAATGAACTCTTTGTTCTCGCTCGCTTCCTTTTTGAGAGGTGCCTATACGTTCTTTTGTCGTTTTTTTCTTTGTTTCTTTCCCATCGTTCACAGTCTTTCTTTTTCACCCGCGGTATGTATTTAAAAAAAAAATGTATAAATATGCTAAACGGCGAACCGAACTCGTCGCATAAATCAAGAGCGTTATATCCAAACGAAGTGAGCGCAAGTTGCGCGCGCACGGATGATAATTTTATGCATAAATATCAAACTTCCCTTCGAACTTCGTCAATATAGTTACACATATTTATCGAGACGGACGAGCCAAGTTAAAGTTCGCGAGTCGTCTGAACGTTTCCGCGTATACCGAACGGGTATATTTTTATCGAGAAAAATTGAATCACCTCGCGGCCTTGTTTAACATAAAAAAAGTGAAGAGCGGAAAATAAACGCGCGCCGTTCCGGCTGTTTCATTCAATTTAGCAGGAAAAAGTTGTAAAGTTAATTTCGCGAGCGCGTGTTCCCTCTCTCTGCGCTCTTTTTCGCATAAAATCTTATTAGTTGCAGAGAATTTCCGAATAAGCGAAATGAAAATTCATAGAGTCTTTGAGCAGCACAACGGCTGCGTTGCGTGAGGCAGGACGGTGTAATGAATTTTTGAATCTAGGTGCGTTCTTATGCAAGAGCTCATAAACGCTGTTAGCTACAATTCATTCGTTAATTTTTTTTTTCACGATTCGCAGTTTATTAAACTCGCAAATTCATATCAGCTTTCTTTTATTTTCTTAGAGAGAAAAAAGCAATCTATGTGTCTCTGTAAATGAGAATCCTACTGGCAATTGCGAAGCGCGCATATGCAAATTGACATCATTGAATCGAACTGCTAAATAATAAAGTATACTTGACGATTGAAATAAGTAAGAAAAGTAAGCTAAAAAATAATAAAAAACAGAGCCTCGCGACTTGACTAATACCCGCGCCTCTGTCACCCCCATCCCTTTCAATTTCTGTTGCAGTACCAACTGTTCTCTGGACGGTCATAAGCCCGTGGAGATACAGATCGAGCACGAGTCCTCCTCGGTCATCCTGTGAGAAGGATCACGGCCAGGAAATTGGGTCTAAAACGGCTCGTGATCGAGGTATAACAATAACCCACCACGATAGACACATCGCGCCGAGCGATGAGGACTCGCCGCTGGCGGCCGGGATGATTGCGAGCGCCGAACGTTATGAGTTTGTTGGAAGCAAGGGGAGATATTGTATTGTACATCGTTATTTAATTTTTAGTTGGTACGCCGCGTGTGTTATTGTAAATGAAGGTTGGCTTATTAAGTATATACTTGGTCTTTGAAACTTTTCATATCTACTATGTAATACTGTTCTGTATAATGAGTAATCGTAGGTGTGTTTTTTAAATAAGAAAACCTTTTGTAATAATTAAGCATTTGTTATCGCACATTAATCGGTATAGCGTTATATTGTCGAGTACTTTTTTTACAACTCTTTGAAAATGCGTATGATTAATTAATTATCCGTTATATTATACATACGTAATACTTGGATAAGAATTTTTATTTGACGATAATTTGTGTCTGTATGTGTGTGGGTTGGTAGATAGGTGGGAGGCGCGAATATAACGTAATACAACGTGCAGGAGAGATTATATATTATGTATAGGAGTTCGGCGCGAACGCGTGAAAAATGGATTACGAAAGCCTAATCAAGAGTGAGCTCTTAATTTTTTGTATTGTTTGTAATAAGTTTTGTCAAGACAATCGATCGCAGTCGAGCGACATACAAGTCATCGCTCGAACAGCCCTTGAACTCTCATATTATACCAAGCGAATCAAAAACCAAAAAAAGAAGATGAAGTATAAGCAGCAGCAGTAGCAGAGGAAATTCAAAAGCAAATGATGAAGAGAAGGAAAAAAAATTATTGCGTGGCAATCGTTAAATTGTACACCTTGTCAACTTAGAGACAACTATTCTAGATTCTAATTCTAACTGTAATTTTATTAGTGAAAACTTAAGTGTAAACGAGGACGCGTCGTGCTGTGTGTCTGGCTGACGTGAACGTGCAGGTGAAACGTTACAAAAAAAAAAAAGAAAAAGAAGGAAGAGGATGTTGTATCTAGTGCAAAGGAGTGGCTATATATATTTCTCCCGTCAATTGCTCAATTCTAATCACTGCATTCAACAATCATTAATTTTTAAGGGTAGCTTTTATATATGATAAGTGCGGCGTGGGCGTGTCAATATGATATGTTGCGTGACGAGGGAAAGAGAGCAAGCGTGTGTGTGCAAGAGAGAGCATGCTAATATGCGAAAGTCAATCTTTGTCTGTTCTTTCCTTATGAATCTGCTGTATATTACGCTGTGCAATCCAATGGAAAATTATGAGCTTTCGGGGGTTTCCTGGAAAAGTTATCGCGCTCTGACACGAAACAACGAACCCCTGAAGTAGGCAAGCGTCTCGCTCTTCGAAACATATTATATTCAGCATCAAATATATATTTTGTAAAGAAGCCTGAATCGATCTCTAAACGATTTTAATCGTTTTTCTTTTGGGAAATCGAAACATATCGCAGAAGAATATATCAAAAACGAATATATAAAAAACTGGAAATACCTTCAGAGATGTTTGCCTCCCTGAAAACGAGAGTAGCATTACGCGCTCGTATAGAAAAGAAAAACACAAGTCTCTAAACTTCTGTATACTTTCTCTTTCTGTGATAAAAAAAAGCTAAGACGATGAACTTCGATGATAATCTTGTTTCCTTCGCCCCGTCCTAAGGTACTGTGTGTCCTATACAAGCAACACGATAGGCAGCCCAAGAAGAGGCGGATGCGGTCAATGAAGCGAAAATTGAGTCTCCGCAACTAAGCGTCGGATAAGCGATGATAATCTTGCGGCGAACTATAAAACAATCAATAACTATACATTTTTAAAGACGATATCGAGCAAGTAATAAAGTGCAAAGACCATCAGTATCACATTTGAAAACAAAAAATATTCCAGGACGATTTCCACAAGAATCGAGGCAAAGCGACGAGAGAATGACAGTTTTTTGTCTAAATAAACACACGATACTGATTTAAGATAAACATCTTTTGTACCTGCAACACAATATAGAGATATTTATTTATCTACTAGATATTTACACAGTGTATAGCTATATCGGGTATATGCAGCGCGCACTTATGCCGAAGTACCATGACAAGGTGAACAAATATTTGCTAAATATTGTTTCTCCTACAGTGATAAAAATATATGGATTAATTTGGCTTCGGTCATGATTTTTTATTGGCAAAATTGAGATACATTTGAAGCTTAAAGCAGCGCTATTTTCAACAGATGTTACTTATATATACCCCGTTGTTGCAACACACGTTTGGAAGTCGTGAGATTATTTAATACTCTACGCAGGCGTAGAATATTTAAAAATATTTCAACGTATCATCTACTACAAGTTCAATCATGAGCAAATCATTTATAAGCGTTATAAACTCGTCACAAATTTTAAAACAACTTTAAAATTCACTGCTAAATTGATTGTTCGTACATCTATATCGTGAACTGTAAAAATAAAGTGTCTCAAAAAACAAGACGATATAAATTGTTGGCAAAGATTGTGAACAGATAGCAATCTATTTTTCGTTGTATAGCTCCGAACGAAATAATAAAGGCAATCTCAGAATTTATGAAGTGAAGATATTTTTCTCGATCGCAAGTTACAAAGAACGAAAAAGCATATATTATATTATACATATAAACGAGGAAGTATAGTGCAAATTTAAAAGTGAAGACAGTGGCTAAACCTTTAGAAACAAGTTACGTGTACAGTAAATTTAAATCGTCATAGTCCCAAGCTCACATGATATACGCGAACTTCTTCGATTAAAAAATAAGCATTAGTCATATTCTTTATTGTAATTATATAAGTGTGTACGTGTGTGCATGAGTGATCCAAATGTGGAACGAGATTTTGCATTGTGACGATACAATTTAAAGAGAGAAAGCGAAGAAAATTCATTCAAAACTCATTTTCTTCATTTTAATTTTGTTAAAAATGATTTATAGTTTTACTGCCAAATCGCGTGAGGTTTTCAGTATTAAATTTCGAGTGTTACAATTAAAGCAATAAACAGCTATAATGTTGTCAGTATTATGAACGAGAAAACGACATTTGTCATTTTTTTCTTTGACTTGCTTACACGAAACTCATTCAAAAAATCTCGTTTCACCTGTGTACTCTAAATAAATATGACAAAATATATAAAATGGGACAATCGCTACTACAATGCGTTAAAATACGTATATATAGAGAAGAGTCGAGGTGTAAGAACACAATCATTAATAATTAATGTGATTAACGTATACAATCATTAACGTTAAGAATTTTATTAGTATCATTACTTTTCATTGCTATCATTAATAAGGTAATAATCTGCAATTATTACGGATATACGAAAGATTATGAAACAGTAGATTGATTGATGTGACTATTGGTTTTAAAAAAAGGCGACTAAAAAGTTAAGTGTCCTTAATGTTAAGAATGACTGACGCCCTTGGAACGTTCAAGCAATCAAAAGACGATCATTTTAGTATTCATTATTCTCTCTCGTTAAACACTTTTACAGTAGCTACCCTTCATCAATAGCAAACAGAGATAAGAGTTTTTATTGTCCAATTTCATGCAAATAGGATTTTCATAATATTTTATATTCATCCATTGCAAAAAGTAACTTCTATTTTTTCATAGCACTAATAAGTTAACAAACCATTTGTCGATGATACGATTGCAAATCAAAGAAAAACGTCTGTGCGCGTCATTCCAAGAGCGCCAGAAAAATTACTGTTTTGTCTGAAATGAAATGATTAAGAAAATAAGTAATGATTAAGATTCACTGTCTAAGCAATTGACAATCGATGAGATTGTTCGGAAAAATTTGTCTCTACGCTATTAAAATTTGGAAAGCTTTCCGAATATGAAAAAAGCTGCACACTGAAATAAGGATAAAATATAATGGGTATATTTTGTTCGCGGCAAATGCAATTTCGTCCAAGAACAAACAAGTAAAATTGGAAGAGCATTATTTAAATTAAGTGGTACTCCATTAAATTTTTTAATAATTCTCAATTTTTTATATTATGACTTATCCGTTGCATGTGAGTGATTCATTCTTGTATATGAGTGACAATTTCAAAACTTCTTTGAAAGCTTTAACGCGCGCTTTGACTTTCCTCAAAGAATCATGCTCTTTTACAAAAGGAAGACAGTCCTTTGAATTATTGATTGCTTCATAGTTTTCGAACTAAACAAAAAACTAATAAAATCTTTTAACAACTCTGTGGTCTTCGTAAATAAAAAAATTTCAAATGTCCTAAGAAATTAGGGTCGTCTTCTCCGATTTTAAGAAAGTAATAGAATTTTTTATTATACTTTTAATATAATTAGTCGAATACAAACTTTAGGCTGAAATTTCAAAGACTTAAATATATGAATGTGCGATTGTAGAATAGCGTGATTAACATTAAGATGCAAAGTCTTTCCTGCATTATACACGTGTATAGTTTATGCAGATTCTAAACAAAGCAAAGCTAGTAGGTCTGGTCGTTATTTGATAATTGTTGTAAAAATGTAGATCTAAAGCCATGTAGAAACCGACAATCAGTCTTTTATGCACGGAAATCTAAGTACAATCAGTGTAGGAGAAGTGTTTAAAAAATTATTTCCTTAAATTTTTTCAAAACATTAGTCAATCAGAGCCTAATAGATCTCCAAAGTATTGAGTGCAAGAAATATAATGCAGCAGTCTAATTTTATAATTTTCAATTTGCTGCGATTAGTTTGTATGCAAACAATGGTGTACTATAGATTTTTTTTATAAAAACTTTATAGCCATTACAGTGTAAGCAAATAGGACCAAACCTACTTGAAAGTCCGTTTCTCACAATTCTGTTTATGATTTGAATTAAACATTGTACTGTATGTAACGTGTATAATTATAAACCTTTAACATTGTATAGGGGAAAAAAATAAGCAGAAGAAATAAAAAATTATCATTAAATTGTATACATAGCTGAAGACGCGTTTACGAACGCCGACGAAAGTCTTAAATTAGATGAAACAAAAAAAGAAACAATTATTAGAGATATATCAACTTCGACTCTCGACACTTTTTGTATTACGTAAAATATATTATATATGTATAATGAAACAAAAGAGAAGAAAATTAAAATTAATTAAAAGTAAATTGAAAAAAGATTATGCAGAGCAAGATGTGTAATAATAAACAAAGGGCGAAGATAAGATAACATTTGCGCACAGAAGAATTTTTTTCCATTTCTAGATGCGTTTAAAGAGCCTTAAAAAGTGTGTAACTGATCCAGGCAAGTGAAAAAATGTAATATGACGAATGAAGCTGATGAAACGAAACATTGACAATCGTTAAATCAAGCGTATTAATCCACAATGACAAAGTTTCCCGTTTGAAAAAGGTGGACAAGTGGATTTCAATAGGAATTCCATTCGATTCTCTTTCTATTGACGCTGAGAAACTTTGTCAGAGTACTGCGACGAACAGAATAAGGTTTGCTAATCGTTTACCACTTCCAGAGTAAATAAATTGTCCGAAGAAACATTTACACCTCTGCAATATACCGAAACATCGGCACTTCGGTATCCTGTGTTTGCTTGACTCATTGCTATACTACGTATATAAGGTAAACGAGCAGCGAATTTTGGAATATAAAATCAAATACCGCATATCTAACTGTAAGAAACATGAAAGAGAGAGAGAAACGATTATTTTGAAGTAAATGTTACTATAATGTAAAATGTTCTACTGAGGATTTTTCCCGTCGATCTTATGTGAACAAAGTATACTGAGAGCAAAAAAAAATCTACGACCCAAGGTTTGTGAGAAAGCGTATAATTGGGAGATGGCGAAGAGAATAAAATAAACGACCTAATTTTACGTTTCGCATTGCCTTATAACGCGGGATATAAGATAAACGGAATATAAGCAGACGACTCCCCAGACGTATAGCATATATACGGATATATTTTGTAAAATGCAAATGAAACGCCTAAAAGAAAAGTTAATTGCGGCACGGAAATGCTATATAAAGAGGGATTAATTATAAATTTTATTCTGCTGTGCAATTCCGACATTATAAAAAGCAAAGGCACGACATGTGAATGACTTTAACAGAGATTGCATAAATATTATGTCCCCAAAATAAAAAAAAAAGTCACTTGACTATATTGTACACATATTTAGGATAAATAATGCAATGAATGTACGATATCTAATAAATGTGTTCTGCACCAATTAGTCTTCGTTCTTCCTCCCGAGGTGTTTGTTGTAAAGTTCATTTAACATTTTTGTTTCAATTTTTGTGTACCAATTCAAGCATTATTATTTACCCCCTTAATTTAATGTTTTACGATGCATACCGCGTATAGGTAAAACAGGTAGCTTCAAGTTTGGCGCCAGATATTTTTTGCTGGTGGTTTTTGCCAAAAGAGGACGCAAGTTGCTAGACTAAGAATTTAGCGGGAAGATTTGAAATTTCTATAATCGAAATGTGAGATTGTATTATTGAACGATATGATCAAGTTATGGGTATATATTTTTAATCGTTTTCATCTTGTTTTACTAATTTAATGGAAAGTTCGAAAAGGCAGACTGTATTTTCCTAGTTAAATAATCACGCACTCGTCATGTATATAACTTATACAAGCGAACCTTGAGTATCTATTCACGATCGCACAAACGATTATCGAATTCTGATCATGCGGTTAACAACAATGCCCTACATGTGCAATCAGCGAGTACAGTAGATCCCTTCACTTTCACAAATCGATCGTGATCCTTGAACAATACGACACCCAGTGCTGTTCGACCTCCTCATATGCATAATTCGAATGCATACTACCTGTTGTAGAGGCTAATCGTTGCATCGATCATCGGTGATAAAGCTATTATTCTTATTCGTCGTTTACGAGCCGCACTTGAAACTAAAGTCCATCTAAACTTATCTTATAATCCATTGTTTCTTTTTACCTATACTAATGAAGCTCGAACTTGAAACAACAGCATTCAATACTGAATCGATCAATAAAGAGCATAAAAATCAATAAATTTTTTATCCATTCTAATGGCTCTTTTTTTTATTGAAAGAGACGTTTTTAGAACGAGCAATCTTGACTCTAAATGTAAATACGTAGATGACTATAATTTGCATTGTTGTCCGCGGAGTCGTCGCGGATAGGAAGAATTTCGGTCCTTCAAGGTGCGCGCACGTCTACAGTTCAGATGTCACGGACGCATATCGATCGGTTTCTTTTTCTAGTGTCCCCGTCTTCCGCGGGCACTTCAGCCCACTTATTATACTATGTTTTCGTACACCTCGTTGTCATTTCTAGATGCATTCGCTCGATTACGAGGAATTCTTTGCGCTTCTGGACTTTGATTATGCGTCATGCTTTCAAATATACATCGGTATAAAAAAAAGTATCTTTCGCAACGTGAGTTATACTTGTCGTCAGGTTTCACCTTGCAGACGCCTGGTACAGATATTTCTCGCATTAGAACTTTCAGAAGCATGAATGAATGAGCTACCCAGAAGTTCAAATATGCAGCTATCCGTGGAAGCTCCAACTCATCTCTTCTATCCCAAAAATGATTATTTTATCAAAAGGCGCGAGAGCACCGAATGACGCGCATGTATGGCACAAGGCCAAACGTGGAATACATGCAGAGTATAACGAAGCTCATCGATTTAATATTAGCACAAAGTAACGAAAATCTCAAAGTTTTTCGTTTCTTGTACACAAAAAGGGGGCTACTCATCGTTGCGACAACTATGTGTATACGAATGAAGGCGCTTTAGATTCAAAGCATCATCCCTATACAGCTCTGGGAGATCGATGAGTTTCCCAATCTCTGGATTTAATTCTTCATATCCTACGCCATCGCGGCTCTATACACGACGTATATTCCCAGTCCGGGTATATTTATCAAAACATTGAAATTGATCACTCTTGAACGAATGGCTGAGTTTTATCGGATCATAGCCGCCGCTTATTCTCCGTGAAAAATTGTACAGGCTTATATATGTGAGGCGGTATATTTCATTCTTGCGGAAAAAATATATATCTCCCAGTAGGAATAAAAGTATTTGTAAAAAATGAATGTTCATCAACTCGTTGCAGTGCCAAAGTTTAATCTGAAAAATTTGAAAAAAATAACCACCCCATGCGTGCGTAGACCTCTTTGACCAACCACCGGTATTACACACAATCGTGCATGTGTATAACACATCAGCCGCACGCAGTCATCATCCCCCACCCCGATAGTAGCCCAATCTGGCGCGCCGGCGTGCACGAGTCCGCGCCGTCACGGCTCTCAGTCGCAGTCGGTTTATCGGCCGACCCGCATCGCTCGCCGCGCGCAAACTCCATTCCACACGCATACATCCAGCAGAGCCCACTGTACATACGCGCACACACACCTTATATTTACGCGGTATATACGCGACTATAGTCTCCGAGAGCGGCGCGCGCGCACTCGCTCCCCGCCACTGGCTTGCGCTCTTTACTCTCTCGCGCTCGCTCGCTCGCACTGACGCAGTTTTCCACCCCGCGCTTTCGATTTTCGCAGAGAGAGAGAGAGAGAGAGAGAGAGAGAGAGCCGCGCTAACTCGTTCACGTCTCTTCTCGCTCCTGACGTAATTTAACAAGCAGACTCGCGCCAGTCGGCTTCCTGGGTGGCGAGTATCGTCGGCTCGGTCATTTTCTACTTTCGACTCGGGAGGGAAGGTGCGTGCGCGAGCCCGAGCTGCAGAAGACGGACAGTTGGCAAGGAATCCGAGACGCGATATAGACGAGGGAGAGTCTCATCATGGCCGACAGGATATACCAGCCGAATCCTGAGCTCGCCAGGGCGGCTCACTGCAAGAGCATGGAGCAGTACAAGCGAATGCACGAGAGGTAACGATTATTTTCTTTCGCGCTCTCTCTATGGCTGATGATGGCGAGCGAGTTTTTAGAGATTCTCTCTTCTCGAGTCGCCGCGAGGGGTTGGCTCCATTTCGAGGGCTGATTTTTTTTTCGGGGTTGTGTGCCCTGTGTAGCATGCGACGCGTTGAAATATTAATTTCAGCCCTTCGCGATCATATCTGCTTGTGTATGTACGTATAAGGACACCGTTCTTATTGTAAAACGAACCCGCGTGTCCTGGATACGAATATAAGACACACATTCGTTCATTGCTGCACAGAACGCGATTAACTTTAATCGTGGCGAGCTAAAGAAAAAATTACCGATGTTACCTACTTTGACAATTCTATCTTATCTGAATCGCGCGAAATTGCCGTACGTATATACTTCTCATATAATACTCGGCACAAGCGCAAAAGACAACACCGCGTCTCTCGCTACATCTATAGCAGTAGTGAGAACCGATGAATTTCCAAAGCAGAGCCTGATTTGTTTATATGACCGCACGCGGTTCATGCCAAGAGAAAATACGCTAATACGTGCCGTGAGAAAGGAAGTCTGCCGTGACGCAACGCGGCGAACAATATACTATATAGCCGTGCCCCGCGACGCGCGCGTTTTCACCGAAAAATTTTACAATAGCAAATGCAGCCGCTTCGAATAAACATCGGACGGCGTGACTATCGAAAAAAATAAAATTCAAACTCCGAGCAAATTCTCCTACACGCGTTATGATTCGTGTGTGTAGTTACGTACTCGCAACGAATGCACAGCCGATTCTCTCGGTTGCATACATATAGATGAAAATAGAAAGTCGTCGGCAGCGTGCGCCCGATCGATCGGCCGCGACCCTCTATATAGATATGCGCCACCCTTGTGTGTGCGGCACCTGCCCACGCGCCTAAGGTCCCAAGCGCGGAGTTATTTATACACTCGCGCGGGCGCTGAATGAATCGCGATGACGGTTTCTTTTCTTATTTCTTTACTCGTTAAGGCGGGCTGGAGTTTTTTCATGTACTTATATAAGGGGGATGACGTTGGGAAAATGTCGAGATTTAGCGCTGATCTTCTAATCGTCCATTTGATTGTGTACGAGGCAATCATTCCATCGGTTCGCGCAGCGCTAATGTCGCGGTTAATATTAACGGCTATAAATCATGCAAACGCTCGTGCGCGCTCGAATCAATTATTAATTAGCGCGCGAAAACGTCCTTTCAAAGCTGATATCGATCTCTTCGACGTTTTTCCCAACTTGTATTTATACTTATCTTCGACGCTGCACTGCATTATTGCTTCTATTTAACGCTTAACGAGCGCGAAGTGTATTTTTACATAAAAGTTCAACGATGCTGTATAGTCGAGTGTAACGCAAATACTCGCGCTTTTCTGCGAAGTTTCCGGTGGAAGAGAAAAAAGTTTTAGTTAACGAGATTATTGCGTATTCTATTATGATACAGACGAGTGTAAAGACGCGCTTTATTTCTTCTTTAGAGTGTTATGCTAAACGAGTGTACTTGTTGGTCCATAATAAAAGAAAGGGAATTGAATTGCGGGCTATATCGAATGTTTTGTTCGCAGGTCGATAAAGCATCCGGCACAATTTTGGGGCGAAATAGCCAAGGAATTCTACTGGGAGACGCACACGACTGAGGACAAATTCTTCTCTTACAATTTTGACCTGAATGCGGGTGACATCTACATCAAGTGGATGGAAGGAGCCTCTACGAATTTGAGCTTCAATCTGCTCGACAAGAACGTCAAGAACGGAAAGGGCGATCAAGTGGCCTTTTACTGGTAATTGATTTTTTCAGTTGTACACTCTACAATTCTGATCGTAATTTTCAAGTGAATGATTAATTTCAAAAAATGTATCCGACAAACAACTCAATACAACGATTGCCATCGTCGACGACAACAAACGAAATCGTCTTTCACAAACGCCGCTTTACTCTACTCGAAATCAGCTGACCCAGTCGCGTTTTCCTCTGAGCGGGCGCCTAGACTCGTCTGCTAGCTCGTTCGGTGAAAAAATAAACCTGCTTCATCGAAAAGGTCAGCTGATGCGTCGATGCAAAATATCGACGCGACGCTATCGATGCTCGAAAAGCGTGACGCTGCAAAGAAATAGTGCGCGGAGCACGTGTCCAATTTGGTAAATACCGCAATTCGGACGTACGCGGCGCAGGTATAAGCCAAACGTAATTATAGGCGACGCGGTTCAGGGACGATTTGTCTGGTATGGTAGTCGTTTGACGCTTGTACAGAGATTTTCTTCGAATTTATCAGTTGCCGATATAGTTGGGTTGTATTGTTTTTGACTCCGCGATGTAGGCTAATCAGATGCTGCCTGGAGTTTCCTGAAGTAGGGAAGACCGTCGAGTGGATATTGATAATCAAGCGCGGAGACGCGTACCTTGACATAAATACATCGAAATGTATACGATATATTATAATGATATTCGATAAACTATGTACTGCGTATGTACAACGTTGTTGCGGGTACTGGAAATCGTAGACGGCGAAAAATGTAGCTTATCAACATCGCATTCGCGGCCTGCACGCAACTATATGGTTGATTTAAAATTTTTTAAAATAATACAGTGGATTTTAGGGATCGATTATTATCAGCGGAGCAGTATGCCGACAACTTCAAATTTTAAAGCATAAATTGCATGATGTATTATCCTCTCTCAAAAGAGTGATGAGCTTCGTTGTGAAGCATTTATGGACGCCTGGTACTAGAATTTATAGGAACGCGAATTTTATAACGTCAACTAAGAACGCTTCAAGCTGTTAGTTAGTTATTATAACAACAACAACAAAATTCCAAAATTGTCAGCAGCAACAAAACCAACCGATTCACACACGCGTAATTATTTTCGTCGAGTGCCACTGACCCACGTTCATTGCCGATGCAAATGTCAGAGAAGCGCGTAGACGCAAGTCATTCATACATGCACGTGTGGCCGATTCTACGGTTTGTGGGCGTTATATACACATACATCGCGGTATTGCTTATTCTCTCGGACCTCCCGCGAATGGAAGACTTTTTGGGGGCTTCGCGGGGGCCATCACTCTCGACGTCATATTTAAAGAGTTATCATCGTATAGTCCGTTATAGAGTTTTAAATGCCTATTGTCTTCGGACTGACGTAATTTCTTTTGAATTTCAAGTTTGTTGAATTTTTTCAGGCAAAGTCAAAAGAATAAGTTTATAGCCACAATCCTAGTCGACCTCGATTCATCGATGATTAAATCAACCCGCTGCAATGTACTGCGCCGATTCGAAAGAAAACAATGCACGAGTCGCTCTCGTGCGCTTAATTAACGCCTACACGTATAATAGCAGACAGTTGTTGCGTGTGGATTTACAGTACCGCGATGCGAGTAAAAGCAATTAGCACATGCTTCTAACGGTCATCGTCCCTCTCGCACGCAACCCCAATCATCCCTTCTGTATACTGCATCTTCTTCTATCTACCCGCAAATCAATTACTCCGCAATGTCTACATCCATCAAAGCTACCGCGTTTTGCAACGCGAAACGACGCGGGCGACAAACCTCCAGTCAAAACAGAAACCAAAGCTCGCATGAACAAAAATTACGAGCATAATATATAATAACGCGAATTTTTGTATTATGACGCTTGGCGTGCGTATATATATATACTGCTTCACGATTGGCCGGCACCTCGTGGCGCGATATTTCGTGCGACGCGCCGCAAGCGGATCGCACGTGGGATTTCCTCAGCGCACAGCTCGGAGTATATAACGGACTCGCCATACTCCCCCACTTCTGCGAAACCGTCGCGATTAGCCCGACGAGGAAAACTCTATATACGTATACTTACATGCGCGCACGTGCGTCTGTATACACGTCTGGCGGTCTTTTTGAATTTCTGCTGATACGCGGATCGTGTACGTTATACGCGTTTATAGGAAAATATTGCGCACGGATGATGATGATCTATTTTTATCTGTAATTATAATCGTGATGCTTAGCGTGTTACTTAGCTGCTGCGCTGTTCTATGGTCGCGTCAGCTCGTGAATCATTTTTAAAGGCTTATCTCGTGCGTTTTCACGATGCGGAATGTTTGCGCGTAAATATAATTTTAGTGTACTAATCGATAAGGAGCCGTGTATACGGTTAAACGATTATTGTCCACTCGATAGTGCCGAGATAAGAAGAAGCCTTTTAACCCGCTGGTATATTGCTTCGGAATACGTATACAAAGTAGGCTAATGAGGTGTCACAATAAAAAGCACAACGAAATCCATTTGCGGAATAGTATATAGTTGACTTCCGCGCTTAATTAAAAAGGCGGAGGCACTATACGAGCGCGGCTAAAAATACAAGCCTCGTCGGCACTGGCTTCGCTTCCCCGCGCGCACGATAACGCGTTGCCCATATAACTATACCTATACAACAACAGAATATATGCCTCGCAGGTATTATAATGTCGCGCATAGCTGTAAGCTGTATACTGTTTTTTTTATCGTTTTAAATCGCAAATGACCGCGCGCTCACAGTTTCATCGCGACTTGCTCTGAAATTCGCGGAGAACAAAATCCTTAATAACCTCCTTGTCTGTTTATTCCGCGACGCGAATCCCTTTTACGAACGAGTCTCGAATAAAGGTCGAGGATATAATATAAAGGCGGCGACTTTTCAAGGCTCGCCGCCGTCGTCGTATTGAACCACGCTTGCCAATATGGCATGGGGAGAGAGAATGATACGTCGGTGCGTGTGCAGTGTTATCTCTCGGAGATATACTGATGGCAGGCGTCAGCTGATCGAGTGTTTGTACATTCATAATGCTAACACTTAGTTTGAAATGCCAATGTCGTAATGTTCAATAATTTTATTCAGAGAAATTTTTTCCAGATAACTTTTATTCTCTGCGTGCTTACATCACACATTAATTTTTCTCATTCGGGCTGCACATGAACTTTTGCAAGAAAGCCAAAACTGCAGCGATTTTCGAGCTTGCGACAATCTTCCAAACTTCAAACCTGCTTGCTCCGAATTGTTATTTCGTAGTTTCGAAGGACTCTTAACAACTCCTGAACTATTTTCTGCGCACCTGTACAGCTTGATCTACTCGTGCAAACTGCTCGCTGTAATCTCCCGGCGAAGTCGAATAGTTATGTGCACATACAAAAATATTTACGCAAAAAAGCTCGATTGATCGAACGCGAATTTTTCCACAAACGCGCGAGCGCTGATATTTCCAATTCACTATACAAATACAAACCTTATACACACTACGTCAACGAATGTTTTATTTACCAGCTCCCGTCTACTCGAACGAAATGAAAACATTGTATAACTCGCATACGCCAAAGCTATTGACGTCCGCGCACACATAACATATTATCTTCTTGTACCCATTCAACATATTTACATGCTGGAAAAATCATCGTCCGCTACTCTATATTATCTGATGAAGTTCAAGTTCGCTCGGAAAAAGTCGTCTGCTATATACTCTCGAGAGTTTATCGCACCGCAACACGCGGCCACTCGTCAACAATTATTACGTAATGCGGACATCGTACCACGACGACGATAGTATGATGAGTATTATACACGCGCCGGAATAAAAGAATCTATCTCTTCGGTGGGTGAAGATAATGCATCGATTTTTCCGCTCACGCGGTATTGACTCCGGTCGATCGTGTCTCGCACATGTAATTCTCACGCGACGTCTCTTCTCCGATTGTGTATCGCCGAACGTCTCAAGTTCACCGTCGCGCGATGATGATTCTTTTTTCGTACATCCGCAGATAGCCGCTGGACTTATCGGAGAGAAATTAGCCGACTCGCTCGTATCTGTGACTTTGCATAAAATTGTTTATACATTCGTACACCAAAGATGCGCGACGTGTATTAGTTGTGGATATTCGCACGATCCCTGTCCCATTTATAAACACAAATATATACGCGAACTTTCTTCTGTACGCACACTGGTATATTGATATTATTCTAACGTCATCCCGTAGGTTTTCCTCTTATACAACAAAGCTGCCGCTCATAATACTTGCGTAAGGAATATTCAACGCAGCGCATCAGTTATAGCAGACGCCGATTTTTTTTCCAGAGAAAAAATACACTCCTAACGCAAATTTCGCGTCTGGCTGGGCGCGAGAAAAGCAGTAGGGAATGTCGAATGCATAATATACTCGCGCGAAATACGCTTGTCCTTCTCACACACGTGGATATATCCCGTCGCGCGCGAACAAACATTATGAAAATTGGCCGCACGCGGAACAACTTTGACTTTTGACACTTACGCCTTGTCGGCTTTTAAAACTTGCGCGAGCATCTAGAATTTTAAAACCAGTTTTTGTTTGTTCCCCCTTTATACTTTTGTTAGCGACTATATTAGCTCGGAGTTATGTAAAAGGTAGAGTTTCGTTTAACAGAAAATTTGGCAACTGGGAGACAGGGAGTTCACTTAAGCTAATCGCGTCAGGGGATTCCAGGAGCGTTGGATATGCGAACACGTGGAGACGTCCGCTTATCTCAGTTCTATACATACAATCGACCAAAATGATGTAATATCCTGATAGTGAAATAAAACACTCTCCTCCTCCACGTTCAATCCTTGAAAATATCGAGTGCATATACTCTGCGATGTAAATCGCATATTCAAACGCCAAGACAACAATGTCCGTATGCAATTACGCGATTTCAATAGTACCCCTACATTATTGTAGTTTTATGCACATGATATTATCAAGTAGACACGCGCCTGCGATCGACACGTGCGAGAATAGTATCGAGCTTGACTTTGCTGAAATTTCAGTACACACGCGTGAACGGTACAAATCGAAGCCTGAATAAAAACAAACAAAATCGTCTATGTGTGTTACATAGGGAGGGCAATGACCCGGACGACTACTCTCGTCTCACTTACCGGAAGCTCCTGGAGGAGACCTGTCGTTTCGCCAACGTGCTCAAGTCGAAAGGCGTGCAGAAGGGCGACCGCGTGGCCATCTACATGCCCATGATCCTCGAGCTGCCCATAGCGATGCTCGCCTGCACGAGGATCGGCGCAGTTCACAGCGTCGTGGTGAGTGTCGCATACTTATATATTTTACGAAATTTTCCGCATCAAAGATGTTTTACATTGGCATGAAACATCGAAAACGTTCAGTTCGCAGGTTACTCGGCGGACTCGCTGGCCGAGCGCATGCTGGACTCGAAGGCCAAGGTCCTGGTCACGGCTGACGGGGTCTGGCGCGGGGAGAAGCTTCTGCTGCTCAAGACCATCTGCGACGACGCCCTCGACAAGGTTAAGAAGCACGGACACCAGGTCGAGAGCTGCATCGTCGTGTCGCATCTCAGGCGGCTCAGCGCTCCCCAGGGCAAGAACGAAACCCGTACGTATTCGTGAATAATTTTCCTTTGCTATTCAAATTGGCCGGGAGAGCTTCTTCGATCGTTATAACAGGAGCATTCGTGTAACGAATATTCGATATGCTGCAGCTCACGCGAATGGCGCGACGAACGGAAATTCGAACGGCGACTCGCAGCAGGTGCCCTGGGACGACGACAGGGACGCTTGGTGGCACGACGAGATGGAGGACGCCGAGGCGAGTTGCTATCCCGTCTGGATGAACGCCGAAGATCCGCTCTTTATTCTGTACACGAGGTATGTTGCATCGATCGGCGCATAAGCGCGGGCGTATAAGACTCAAATCTAATCGGTTTGCAGCGGCTCAACGGGAAAGCCCAAGGGTGTCCAGCACACGACGGCCGGCTACTTGATATACGCCGCGACGACTTTCAAATACGTCTTCGACTATCATCCCGGGGACGTGTACTGGTGCACTGCTGACATCGGCTGGATCACCGGGCACACCTACGTCGTTTACGGACCCCTCGCCAATGGAGCCACGTCCGTCTTGGTGAGTCTTGTAGAATTTATATAAAAAAGCTCCTCGAGAGTCGGGGTTCGAAGAGCAATCGATCGTATCGATTTCAGTTCGAGGGCACACCGTTCTATCCGACGAACGACAGGTACTGGTCTGTCGTCGACAAGTACAAAGTCAATCAGTTCTACACGGCGCCAACCGCAATTCGGTCACTCATGAAATTCGGCGACGACCACGTGAAGAAGCACGATCTGAGCACGCTCAAGGTATACTCATTTCGCAAGTTGTGTTTTACTTTTTTTTTGTCTCGTAAAATTTTGCCATTGCACAATTTTTTTTCTCCTCTCCTCTAGGTTCTCGGCTCGGTGGGCGAGCCGATCAACTCGGAAGCTTGGCTCTGGTTCTACAACCTCGTGGGTCACGGTAAGTGCAGCATAGCCGACACGTTCTGGCAGACCGAGACCGGCGGTCACGTCATCACACCGCTGCCCGGCGCGACGCCCATGAAGCCTGGCTCAGCCGTGAGTTAGCTTTTCATCTAAAATTCAAAATTGCTCACAAGTAGAAACAGCCGTGTGCGTCGAGACGCTGCTATTTCAATAGCCCAATGATGCACGCAAGCGACCTTACCACAGGTAATTATAGCCTCTCCGGTGTTGTTTCGCAGAGCTTTCCGTTCTTCGGCGTACAACCCGAGCTGCTGGACGAGGACGGCCACGTGATCGAGGGCGAAGGCGAGGGATATCTCGTGTTCCGCAGGCCCTGGCCCGGCATGATGCGCACGCTCTACGGCAACCACGAGCGATTCCAGAGCACGTACTTCGACAGGTTTCACGGATTCTACTGCACGGGCGACGGTGAGTTCAGTGTTTCGTATTCGCGAACGAAATAGAGAGGCGGATCGGGTTATACCTAGCTCTTCAATCATCGATCGGCTCCCGGAACTTCTCTCCGGCGTATCTGGCTTCCTGGCCGAGTTCCTCCTCGATTCTCAGAATCTGATTGTACTTGGCGAGCCGCTCGCCACGACAGGGCGCCCCGGCTTTGAATTGACCCGCCGAAACGCCGACCGCAAAATCCGCGATAAAAGTGTCTTCGGTTTCACCGTGACCTGGAAAGCCGTATTGCAGCGAGCGATACTATGCTGTGTTCGTTTGGTTTTTGTTTTGCCAAATGGTTCTCTCCTAATGATATTCTCAATCGTTCGTCGATGTATCTCGATATAATCACCTGCGCTGACAAGATAGCTCCAACCGGCGGCTCTGGCCGCCTTGACACACTCGATCGCTTCGGTGACCGTCCCAATCTGTCCCAATTTGATCGACAGACAATTTGCCGCTTGTTTCTCCTTGGCTTCCTCGATGCGCTCGGGATTCGTTGCCGTCAGCAACGAGGCGACTACCTGCACAGTCGGCGCTTGACTGACCAGAGCCGACCAGCTGTCCCAATCATCTTGATCAAAGGGATCTTCCACCGAGACGATAGCAGGAAATTCGGTGAAAAGATCGGTGTACTGTTCTCTCAGAGCTTCCGGCTCTAGGTAGTTTTCCGGGTCAGATTCGTCGGTTTTGAACTCGAGATCGTACATGCCTGCAACGATCGATCATCGGAGTATACATTTCAGCGAAAAAACACAATCAAGTGTGTCAAGATTCGACAAACGCTCGAGTCCTCAGTCCGCAGCAAAAAGCTCGTATTTTATATGTTATCGATTTTCCCCTTCGACAGCTGCATTATACACGTTCCACTTTGTTAAGCATCGAGCATTGCCGCACTAAACGCCTCACTTATCGCGATAGCGTCATATATCTGTATGCCGGAAAGCCGCCCACGCGAATATTTGCAAAAAAACACTCGGGACACAAACCCTCGCGAAAGAAAGCACTGGCATCGACGTCCAGGGCGATCTTGACCTTTCCATCATAGCCGGCGCTCTTGATGGCCTCGTCGAGGGTCGTCAGAGCCTCGTTGTCGTCCTCGAGCCCCGGTGCGAAGGCGCCGTCGTCTGCTACTGTTAGGGGCGGCTTAAGTTCTTGCAGCTCGGCGAGCTTGCGCTCGAGGTCGCGGTAGATTTCCGTGCCCATTCGCATCGCTTCGGCGAACGTTTCCGCGCCTGTTTCGTTTGAGAAATTTAAATTTATCCCATAAAACTGTCACTATAAAAAAGTTATTACTCGCGTGAAAATAAACATTTTTTATTTTCCGAGCCGGGTGTATATCACTCGAGCGAATATAATCACGCCCACGTCTAATTAATTTTTCTCCCGCGCACTAGTCATACGTCAAAGATAAAATTTCTCTCTCTCTCTCTCTCTCTCTCTCTCTCTCTCTCGCTGGCCTCGCGCATAAATTTCATCTTAAAAAAAAATAAATAAAGCCCAGTCCAATTAAACTTTATACGGAGAAGCCGGCAGCGACGGACAGCGAGTATATAGACGAAGAAGTTCGCGATTCAAAGAAGCTCGGCAACTTTTTTCCCGTACCAGTTGGCAGAATGAGAAATTCCTGATAGACGAGGCCGTTTCCCGCTGCGCGTCCTCCGCTCATGAGGCTGAAAACTGGAACGGGCAGTCGGCGAACGTTCGCTCCGCTGTCGCTGAGGATCGCTATGTACCTGCATCAAGGCCGACGTGGCGTTGGATTAATCGATCTACGCGCGTTCTTTTGTTACTTCGCGATCGAGATTAGTAGCTATGATATAGACGCTCGTTGTTTGCGCATTCGCAGAAGAAGTGCGCGATGAATGAATCATTATTCAGTGAGAACAATTTTATCAGATGCAAGCGAGAAGAATAATAGACGGCGCGTCGGGAAAGCTCCGCTGCACCCTGTAATCGATCGATCCTCGTCCCTCGGCACAGAGAATCATAAATTCATAAGGTACAATACTGCAGTATACAGCCAAACGACTACCTGTAAAGTGGCAAGCCTCTTTTAGCGGCTGCGGCCTTGCAGCAGGCAACCGAGACGCCGAGCATCGCGTTCGCGCCGAGCTTAGACTTGTCCGGCGTTCCATCGAGGCTCTGCATCAGGAGATCGATCTCGCGCTGCTGGTTCACCTCGAGCTTAGACTTCAGAATTTCCGGAGCTATGACGTTGTTGATGCTTTCCACGACTGCGAGAGTATGTGAGCTTGGTATTAATATATCGCGATTCCTCGTTTCGTTTTAAAAGCCAATTTTGCAACAAACAATAAAGCTCTAAGCTGTCCAGTATGATTTATAGAGTATATAGATTGTATCGCGAAAGGTCATGAAAATTTATATAGGAGTATCTATAAGTATATTAAAAAGTCCATACAAAAATTGCACACCTTTAAGAACCGATCGACCATTGTAAGCCGCCTCGTCGTCGTCCCGAATTTCTTTAGCCTCGTTGTCACCGGGAAAAAGCGAACTGCACGGCACGGAGCTGCGCAGCAAACCAATATCCGTTATTAAGTCGACCTCGACCGTCGGCTGACCCAGCGAGTCGAATATCTGCCTGGCTTTGACCTTGCGGATTGGCATTGCGAAGGGGAGAGGAGGATTTCTGCGGTTTTCGTATATTTGGACAGTTAATTTTTAATGGATTGACCGGAGGTTGAGCTTTTGGTTAGGGAGTGTTTGTTGCTCTGAAGTTGGCGATGTAGACGGATTCGGGAGTTGTTTTACGTTAATTGTTGTAAAAAAATCCCAATCGACTTCTTGTTCGTTCTAGTTTATATCTGTTTGCTCTAGATGAGAAGCAGCATGGTAAAATTAAAAAGATAAACATAATAAAAATGCATATAATTCGTTGACAGGCGCTCGAAGGGATAAAGACGGCTATCTCTGGGTCACCGGCCGTATCGACGACATGTTGAACGTGTCCGGTCACCTCATGTCCACCGCCGAGGTCGAGAGTGTGCTGGCGGAACACTCTTCCGTCGCCGAAGCCGCCGTCGTCAGTAAACCTCACCCGGTCAAGGGCCAGTGTCTCTACTGCTTTGTTACACCCAACGAGGGCAAGCCCTTCGATAAGAAACTCCAGGATGAGCTCAAGAAAAAGGGTATGTCTATTATCGTAATATATTTATATATTTTCGATAAAAAAAAACCTCATTGACTTTCGTTTTCCAACAGTTCGCGAAAGAATCGGTCCGTTCGCCCAGCCGGACGTGATCCAGCACGCTCCAGGTCTGCCGAAAACTCGGTCCGGCAAGATAATGCGACGGGTGTTGCGAAAGATCGCGATCGGCGACAAGAACGTCGGCGACGTCTCGACGCTGGCTGACGAAGGTGTCGTCGACCTTCTCTTCTCTCTGAGGCCGCAACAAGTCTAAGGAGACATCCTGCACAACACTCCACAGATAATCGATCGCCACGACGGTTTCTGTCGACCTTCGGACATGTATTGTTGTCACGATCCGGTTTCCTCGTATAGCTGTAATGTATTTTTTTAAAAACGACGCGGAGTGAGGAAGTGTCGTACGCGTTTTCGAGTGGAGCGATTAGAAATGACTACAATAGGCGCTAAATTTATTTATGAAAAAATTCAAAGCAATTCCTTGCCAGATTGTCGCTGAGACCAGAATGGAAAAAGCGATTTAAAGAGAAAACGAAAGCAGAATTTCGTTGCCATCGAATCAATTCCCAAGTTCGAGGAAGCAAAGGAGCCCAGAGAATACACAGAGAGAGAGAGAGAGAGAGAGAGAGAGAGAGAGAGAGAGAGAGAGAGAGAGAGAGAGAGAGAGAGATAGCGATCGAGACGAGTCGACGAAAGTAAAATTATTGTTGCTGCGCGAGTGGAAAATAGCGTCGACGTTTTCTACAGCGCGAGAAATCTAGCTAGATATTAAAGTGCACACATTTTCGCTTGCATGCGCGCGAGTGAGTGAGTGAGTGAGAGAGAGAGAGAGAGAGAGAGAGAGAGACAGCGCGACGTATATTATAGGGAGTACAAAGAAAAGAAGTATACGTTGTACGTGCAGAGCCGACGATTTTAGAGTAGCCGTGTAATGATTATTTTAGAGAAACTGGGGAAAGCTCGGAATTGAGTAGCGACGGTAGGTTTTGCTCTCCGAAGCGTGTAATTATTCTTTCATTGCATTTCTCGAGGGAATTTATGCGCAGTGTGTTGCCTTGAAAAAATGCAAAGCTCGTGATCTCAAGAAATACGATTTGTCATATCCGCGCGGATAATCTCGCTGCTCGATTCGGTGTCCTCGTTTTTTTTTTCTTCTTTTTTTTTTCTCGCTTGTCGCTAGACCATATTAGTTTCCTGTTTTAATCGTTAGTTCATCTCCGCTAGATACAAAAGAGGGTTTGCCCACAAAAGAGTCGTCAGTTCCTTCTTTATTATAGGGGTCTTCCGTGGTGCTGCGGACGTTTTGAAAAAAGCACACATTGTTAAAGCTCACGGCGACGCGCTGCTTTGTCGAGAAAAAAATTTTTCTATCGATATCGAACGAAAGAGTAAGTAGATGTGTGTACATTGACCGGAAACTTTTGCCGAGGGCAGTATATACCTGTGTATCGCTCTTGCGGAATGGAATACAAATTTGTCGCGTTGCGCAACGTCTTCTCATGGAAATTCGATAAAGCAGAGCGACGTCGCGAAACACAGGAGGAAATCAAGGCAGAAATGGAGGAGGGAAAAAGAGGCATAAGTCCACAGCACTGTTATTATTGTTATGGAACCGCTGCACGGCTACATATATATATATATATATATATATATATATATATATATATATATATATATATATATATATATATATATATATATATATATATATATATACACACACACCTCAGCGCACACAATGGCCGCACTATAATACGTATAGTCGAGATACTTAAGCATAATATATGATATACATAAAGACAATGTTCGAGAAGCGTCGAACTTGAAAGTATAGATTATACATTATGAAGATATATTATACAAAAGTATGTATGTTTTTTGAGATCGACGGGTACAACGAAACTCGCGATTTTATTATTATATGCATTGTGCGACTTTGTGGCCGCGAGTGAGCGACAATTCGTTCAATTTTATTTATAATAACATTTTTGTGCAAATGTCATATTATATACTTTTTTTACTTGATTTTGTCGAGTTGGGTCTTGTTTCGCATTCTACTGTTTATACCTTTGCTTTCACTCACTTCGCGGCTGGATCTAACATATCAGA
Organism: Nasonia vitripennis; assembly: GCF_009193385.2. Taxonomy (NCBI): domain Eukaryota; kingdom Metazoa; phylum Arthropoda; class Insecta; order Hymenoptera; family Pteromalidae; genus Nasonia; species Nasonia vitripennis. The sequence continues at coordinate 12,615,061 of NC_045757.1, forward strand.
ATTTACCAGAGACAAGCTACAAAAAACGAAACTGCGCATGAGAACAACCTACTGGTTAGGTTTCTCACTTATATTCTCAATATACACACGTAGTGCATCTTGATGCACTATTTGCTAACGTACCACTGTGTACGCATACACATTTACTTAGGCAAGAGACAAGTCGAGATCTGAACTTTCCTGTTGATATATATATATATATATATATATATATATATATATATATATATATATATATATATATATATATATATATATTCTGTGCGAGCGAACGACGATAAACATGTACACGATTTATGAAAGTATAGCCGCGAAAACAATCATATTTTTTCAAAAACAGAGTTTCGCTACAGGTATATGAATTTGAAATAATATTGTTGGGATCGTATTTGAAATTTGTCTGTGTAAGTTGTATAGGTCGTTGAAAGTATAAAATGTTTTTATTTATTCAAAAAGTGTCAGATTATTATAAAAAATAATAACAAAAGAATGTAATTAAGGACTGCTCATTCTATCTCTGTTTAAGAAAAACCGAAGGGAAGAGCCTATAATACAATGAAAGTGTCATGCGTGATCGTAAATATAAAATGTACTGCTTTTTCGATCCACTTTGAAACCAAAAAAAGGTGTAAACTAACAGGGAATATACCTTATACAACTGAAGTCCGCCGATAATTGTATTAAATGTGCTTTAAAAATGCTTAAAGCAGTTTTATTTGGACAAACAACACTGTTTCTCGCCGAATCACGTAACTGCATTAAGTGTTTTGAAACTAAATTTAATATATTTAAAGAAATTCGCTTCGGTGTGATGCATAAACCAATGTACCCTAAATTGTAAGGAAACTACATATAAACTACAAAGTATAAAGCGCAGGCGCACATTAACGTACGAACGCACCAAAACCTGTAAAATGCATAACTAATATACCTAAAATATTGTGAGGGAATCGCGTCGCCCCCTGCAGTTTTCTGCGGTGACGCGGTTTCGAGCGTAAATTTAAAAGAAAGAAAAAAACAAACAAAAAAAAAGAACTATGTGCCGTGTTCAAGTGTAGAGAAACGCGTGTGTTCTACCATATAGCAGGATAAATAAAGCTATAACTGCGTTGGAAGAAAAAAAAACTCCTATCCCACGAAGCCTCAACAGCCTCGAGGCTACGTTGCATACATATCATTCTACGTGGAACAAACTAACTCTAGGTGTGATATATATATTTAAAGAAAAAATACAAAAAATTATATCTATTATATATATATAAATATATATACGTTGAAACATACATTTATCGTTATGTTAAAATATAATCCGTGTTTGTCATTTTTGCAACCTTCCCAATATTTCGTTTTCATTGGCTTCAAATGCGAAACATTAGATAAATAAAATGATAATTTAAAATACCGTTTTACTCTAATAAAAACAATAACCAAATCCGCAAGTCTCAGTCATTCTTGTAATCACGCCAGACATAAATCCTCTTACATCGGTCTCAAAGAATTACAATGAAAACCTGCACTATTAATTATAACAAAGCGCGCGTAAAATAATCATTCAAAAGAAAAAGAGAAGGGGGTAGTCGGTCAGCTGACTGCGCGCGCGCCATATGCGCTCTCATATTATACTCTCTCTCCTTCCCTCTCTCCTCGCAATGTTATACCTATAGTCGGCTCTTCTCTGGCGCGGTTTAGTCGAAGTGTACCCGTCGCTCATCGCGTATGCGCGTAAGTATATAGCTTATCGTTATCGGGCTCTCCTACTCTTCCCTCCCCTTTAGCCGTTGCTCGTTTTGGCGAGGCGCCCGCAGTTGACGAAGACGTCGCACACGTGCTAGTGCAGTTGCTCTCGCAGAGAAGCTTGTGTTTTTTTTCCGTCTCTCGAGCCAGGATGTCGGAGCTCGACCAGTTCTACGAGGTGGTGCTCGAACTCGTCAAGCAAGGCGGCAGCGTGAGTTCCTTTTTTGGTTAATTTTTGGCAGGTCCGGTGAGCGTGAAGTGGGTGTTTGAATTTTTTTTCCTTTTGTTTTTAATAGAAATAGAATTTTGAATTTAGCGAAAATCGACGAGTCTCGAATGGGGAGACATTCATTTTATCAAACTAAAACCAAAGTATCACGATACAAGTATATTTACGATTGCGTATATTGGAAACATTGATAACAATCGAATCCTCACATTTCGCAAAGCGTTCTCCCGCGAATTCGATCCATCTTCGTGCGTTTAGATATTTCGAGGGAAATATCCGAGTAATCGACGAAGCTTTGCAAACTACAGCGCCGAAGGCCAATTTCTAAAAAAAGACAGGTGCTTTGAAATTTCGGCTCGTACCACGCGCTTCCGCCTCGCTGATGTGCTTTGACGGAAACCCAAAGTCGCGAGTTTCAGTTTGAATTTCTAATGGAAAAAATGTTAACGCGCGTCGAAACAAATATTAGTTATATACGCTGCGTGAATTATTCATTTCATGACTATAAAAGATGCAGGAAATAATCGAGGCTGTAGATAACTTTAGTTCCTAGTCATAAACTTTACTCGTTTATAGCGCTTGTTCTAATGGTATTTACACGTCGTTCCTATTTTCGCGACCGCAAACAAAAGTATATAACCTTCACCCGCGAAGTATCTGTTTTCCCTGTAACAAAACACCGATTCACTCGTCGACAGTCGTTCAGCGATAATTCCACCTGTATACCTCGAAGACACCCTCATAAATTCATCCAGACTTTGCAAAGTCCCTCAACAAATTAATCGCTATCTCTCTTGTCATAATAAACGCACCTATATCTCCGCACTCCACAACTGCACAACGTAAATACTCGCGAAGCAACTGTCGTCGCCAACGACACCCCATCGATCGTCTCTGCGTCAATATAATAATCGCGTCCACCCCCGCACAATCGTATACAGACATCATCCGCGTGCTCGTATATCACGGCTTTGAGAAGCGCAAATGAGGCTGATATATTTATGTAACGTGGCCTCGACGACGGCTCTGGCAGAAAGAAAAAGTAGACAGTGCAGCGCGCGGCCGGATTATTAGCGCGGGCTATCGATTTTGCAGCCTCGTGTACGCGTGTCTCTTTGGGCGTTTGTATATGTGCGCCTGTAGCGGTACAGGCGCACGTGTGCGTATGCGTGGAATGTCTATTGGCTGAGTTTTGAGGGGTCTGTGTGGTTCGAATTGGAATTTTTTGATTCGACGGTTGATGAGAATGACAGAGAACAAAGGAGAGTGGGTCGTTGAGAAAATGAGTTTTATATCGGCTGAGCTTTTATTGATTTTAAGTTTGAATTCGCGGAGAGACTAGAAACCGCAATTACTTTAATGAGAGTTGAATTTTAACTTGAATTGATTTGATTGAGATTGTGCTTTCGTTGTGTTAAAGTTGAATCATAATTATTGAAAACTGATATTCATTTTAGTTGGAACAATTTTGCGACAATTTAATGATTGATCGAAAAATGAAAAATGTGCCTTTCCGTAATTTTCAGCTGATCAGAGAAAATATTTCGAGGCAAAAAAACATCCAAGTAAAATCTTGCGATGTTGACCTCGTCACAGAAACAGACCAAATGGTGGAGAAGCTGCTCATGGATGGAATTTCCGCCAAATTTCCGGATCACAAGTACGACTGCATTTAAATTTAAAGCGTAACAGCTTGGAGTATTTTTTTAAAGCCATATAGTCCTATGAAACAAAATTAGGTGTAAATTATTTAACGAATGAGTAGCGCCTAAGCTAATATTCCAGAAGAGTATCTCGTCATGAATCCTTTTGATTGTACAGTTCAGCGCACAAAGCCTCTGATTGAGTAGTAGTATCACCAAAATTCAACTGACAGCGCGAACGCAAGGAATAAAGAGCCGATTATTTGACTGGAAGTCATTACCCGTAAATTAGTTTAATAAGTCAAATGAAAGCTTGCATGTACAAGACCGTCAGCGCGTCGAGTCTTACGGAAAATTCCAATTCGATGAATAAACGGTGTTGTTTTACTTCGTTGATGGTCTTCTGCTTTACTTCAATGGAGTGTACTCCTTTTATATGAGAATTTACATCCCGAAAAAATCACTTTATCAAGTGAAAAAACTGACAGTAGAATGTTTCTGTTTGAAGATTCATCGGCGAGGAGACCACGGCACAAGGTCACAAAGTCGAGCTGACGGATGCTCCTACGTGGATCATCGACCCCGTGGATGGTACCATGAATTTCGTGCACTCGATGCCCCACACTTGCATCTCCATAGCACTTTACGTCAACAAAGTCGCGGAAATTGGCATCGTATACAACCCCGTGATCGAGCAGTTCTTCTCGGCGAGGAGAGGCCAAGGAGCCTTTCTTAATGGAGCATTAATCCACGTTTCCGGAGAGACAGGTATACAGTTGTAATTAGCAATAAAGTTTTGAAGAGAAACGTATTGTTTGGTTACATAGTTTAACTAAGATAAACATGCGTGTCTATGAATGATTGCAGAACTGAACAAAGCTTTGGTAATGATGGAGCTGGGCACAAGCAGAGACCCGGAGAAGATGAGAATCGTCATGGAAAATCTCAAAACAATGACACCTCTAGTGCACGGGTAAATTGTTCTTAAGCTAAACTCTATCTCAAATGAAAAAATTATCTCTTATACCTTACGTCAGCTAGACCCTTTATGACACAGTATAATTTCCTATCTTCGATTTCTTTTTTTAATAGAACGCGAGCGTTAGGCTCATGTGCGCTGAACATGTGCATGGTGGCAATGGGCGCAGCAGACGTCATGTACGAGTTCGGTATTCACGTGTGGGACATCGCTGCCGGTGATCTCATTGTCAGAGAAGCTGGCGGTACCTGCATCGATCCAGCAGGTACATTTGTCATAAATTATCCATATTATAAATGTTTCTTCAAATTGACATGAAACAAATGAAATTAATATCAAATGAAATGAATTTTTAGGTGGTGACTTTGATCCCCTAAGCCGAAGGGCGCTCTGCGCTTCCTCACCCGAACTCGCTCAAAAAGTATCAGGAACCCTTGTACAGTATTATCCCGAGAGGGATTAGATTCGAATTTACGTATAGGTGCAAAGAGTACAATATCTAAAGAGGGAAACTTTAAGCATTCCATAAGAATATTTCATCCGCGGAGCTGGATGAGATTTTATTGTGAAAAATTGATGGATGTTAGTCGCAGAGAAGCAAAAGAGAAACTTATATATATATCGAACCTAACGTTGCCCTCAGCATGAACAAAAACATAACTTCAATGTCGATACTATTTCAGTGAAATGAATTTATTTTTTTGTCTGAAAATTTAATGTAAGTAAATAAATTTAATTTGAAAAAAAAATGTATGCTTATACTTTATTTGGTTGGTCATACTTTTGGACTGATAGGATTGAAAGTATGGCTTGGATTAAGAAAATGTAGTCAAACTTATTTATACAATAACACATTTTATTACCTTTTATCTATAACTGTAGAAAAACTACATCTTCCAATTAAAAACTTACAAAGGACATGTGATTTCTATTCGATTGAAATTTTATTATTCATGAGGATGTTATAGCATAACTCTGATTAAAATACTTGTCCCATTGTTCGTTCAGAGTATCTGAAAACTCACAAATAGGTTCGTTAAGTAAAAGTAAAAATCATTGAAGCCTACAACTCATTGATCTAGTTAGTCACACCTTACCTTGTCTCCATCATATACTTACTAATACTTTTTATACTCGACGATAAGAGCAAATTATTAACCAAGAGGAGCAGTTGTCTTTTTCAGGCAAGTAGTGTCCAATGCAGTTTATTACTCTCATTCCATCTCACCTCATCTGAATCTCTCTCTTTCTTCCATTGTTCCCCCTCCGCTCAGGGAGGGCTACAAGTGAAACATTACCAAATTGCTAATTAGAAAGTTATTCAGTTACTACCAATTATGAGTTTTCTTTTTTAATATTTAACAGACATTCGTATGTTTATTTACTTTACTGCTTTTTCTAATGATAAACGGTAAATTTAAAAAGGAAATTCATGGGCTTTCACGAAATTTATCATGCAAGAAAAGTAAAAACGATAGTTCAAATTTTAAAAGTATTTTTTATAATTTAGTTGAAACGACCGATATGTATGTATATATTTGTTAAATATCGAATGTCAACAATAATGCTCAAATTATGAATTATTTATCAAATATCAAAATTTGCCAATTATTGAGTAATTACGAGTAATAAATATCTCCCAAAAGGCAGTTCCCATGAATACCTTGCAACGGGAGCAGCTAAAGGCCCATGTATAGGTCCAGTTGCGTTTAACCAATGATTCAATTCGTGAAGACCGATCTGAAACATAAGCAGCTTCGTACAATCCAATCATAACTAATTATAAGTAATGAATCCAAAGCAATATATATTATAAATAAAAAATGTCTTAATTTATAGCATAAAGATTACTATAAATTTTTAAGAAAACAGTCAACCATTGTGCGTCAATAACCTTAACTTTATTACATAAAAATAAATTAATAGAGACAATCTCTTCTATAGTGACATTCGTTTGCGTATGTATGAGTTCTTAAAATTCAACACAAAAAAGTGACGATATTGAGAAAATTACCACATAATTGAAATTGAAAAAAAAAACATTGAAAAAAATACGCGCAAGTCAAAAGGCGTGTGTAAAAAAAAAGAAATAAATCTGCTCCGTGTCATCGGCGTCAAAAGTCGTGAAGTATACAGAGTCATAGATAAACTTTTGAGGCCGACGTATTCAATCCAAACACTTTTTTATTTCTTAAAATTAACATGAAGTAACAGAGCGATTCATTCTTCACTTAATATGTTCATTGTATTTCCCATTTTGTTTCTAATTATAATAATAATAATAAGCATATGACTTTATATTCTATCGTTCATTTTGCACTTCTAATCGCTATACAATCTCATTCATTTAGTACATCAAAAACCTGTGTCGCTCAATTTTATATTTTGCAAACTTAAAAACCTTGCCGTCAATTTAATTCGTGTTTTGAGTGAATCGCGAATTCAAGCAACATAAAAGTTATTTATCGTAAAATATCTTACAAGTTGTCTCGATCGCGTTGTCGATACTTTTACGTTGTTTTGATTACAACGTTTGTAGAAATCTACAACGTTTATTAATTCTATACGTCGTTTAATTCGTAAATATATTGTACAATTTTATAAGAAACGTTTTATAAAGTTTAGGAATATGGTCTCAAAAGACATTCTTCAACAATATGGAGCAAAAAAAATAATAGTATACCACTGTCAGATCTTACTAAGACAGTTTTGAAGTTACGAGGGCGAAATCTGATTGATGAATAATTTGTAATGTATAGCATGCAAGTTTGCATAAGTAAATATTGTAGTAATACATGACTATGCAAAACAGCTAAATTTAGCATTGCATAAGTTGGTATTTGGTAACAACATAAATATAAGCACATCTGACATCAACCAAAAATATTGAAAATGCAGTTTAATCCAAATAGAATATAATCCGGACTATTAATCTAAATGCAAATACTTACATAAAACTTCAACAATAATTTTACAGTATCAAGAAATCTACTTTATACGTCACTGAAACTATATGTACAAATAGAAAATAGCGTGACTTACAGTCAAGTACCACGAAAAAAAATCAATAACAATAAACATAAACGCCCTCGCAATTTCATAGCGCGTGTTTGTCTCCTTAAATAAGCTGTCAAAAGTGGCAGTATATATTCTCAAAGTCCCTTCTTTATCAAAGAAAAACGAAAGCAGATTTCGTATCTAACGTGAAAGTGGCAACGTCGATAAAAATGTACAAACTCGATGATGCATTTCTTTTTCTATCTCTTTTTCTCATAAATTCTGTCTGTCTCTGAGTTGACAAGAACGGACGAGGACGTTCTCAGATTTTGGCCACGCGATGGGTTACCTAGATCTTTTCTTGTATAAAAGGGTGGGCCAGCGCGTGATTGACAGTTATCCTCTTTCCGGCATCCAGCATGAGCGTGCGCTCAAGAAGGTCCTTAAGCTGGGCAACTTTGCGAGCCTGCTCTGCAGGCAAACCATGGCCTCCTAATTCAGCACCCAGGTCGCGAGTTGCAGGGAGCGTCGACATTTGGACCACTTTTTCCTGGATAAAGAAATTTATCAATATTAGAAAATTTATCAAATTAATAAACAAATAGCATTAGGAGTGTTTTGATGATCCTGTATGGTCCTAATTGGATATTGAAAATTGAATGTTATTATCGCTATAGTTGTTACTGACTTACGTAAATTTAGAAACACTTACCCTTTCAGTAACTCTATCAACTTCGTGGTACAGGAAATTACAATTGGTATCAAAATGTCGATCTTTGAATTGGCCCTTCCTAATAAGTTTATTCGGCATCTTGCCTTTTAAATCCATGAAAAACTTTAACATTTGGTTATTAGTTTTTCCCGAAAACATGATTTTACCAGTGTAAAGTTCATAAATAGTACAGCCGACAGACCACATGTCGATTCCAAAATCATAAGGTATACCAAGAACTAAAAAATAAAGATGATTAGTAGAGGTTCTTAATTAATCATAAAAAGTTCCAATTAAAATTATTAAAATTTACTCGTGAATGTGTTGTCATGATCAGTCATGTCATCAATATTAACATTACTATCGATTCTCTAACAAACATTGAGATATAAGACATTTGAGAAAATTATGAAATCTAATACTTACTTATTTCAGGCGCTCGATAAAATCTGGAGACGAGATAGGGCGTAATCTCATTTTCATGAGCGAAAGATGCAGAGCCAAAATCGCACAATTTTAGTACCAATTTAGACTCACTGACTAGAATGTTGTCAGGTTTGATATCTGCATGCAGGATGTTTGCTCTCTTAAGAAGCTTGAGAGCTAAGAAAAGCTGTTGCGTGTACGACCTAACAGCTTTTACATGCAAGCCAACATCTTTTCCATATTTCTTCAACACCTTTAAAATAAAATTTTTAATCAATAATTGTTTTTAGCACTTATACATAAAATATTTTTTTATTTTCCATAAGATACTTACTTCTCTCAAATTCATTGACAAAGATTCGAAAACCATACACAAGTGATTTTTGTGAAAGAAATGCCTATATAATCGTAAACAATGAAAACGATCGTCGGCATCTGCGTCATTTAGTTTTCTCAAAATTTCTAATTCTTTAAGACCTGTTCTGTGCCTGTAATACAAGATTTAGTTTGATTTAGTTATTGGTTAAAAAAAAAGAAATTAATTAAATAGTTATAATATGAAACAAAAAACTTACATTATTTCATTGTTCCTAATAATTTTAACAGCTACATCCATGTTACCGCGAACAGTGTCCCTAGCCCGCACAACGTTGCTAAAGACACCTTGTCCTGTATACCCGTAAACAAGGTATCTTGAATCTAGAGTCTCACCAACACGAACTCTGCAATCGAAAATATCATTATAATAAACATAATAGCTAGCACCATTTTATAAATTATTAATGATCAAAAAAACATCCTTACCTGTAATAGCCTTCAGCGTCATCCCAGTTATCGGTTAAACTAGGGTTGTTGTCGGGCCCGCCTTGACGCTTGACTCCATCTACTGTGGGGCTCTAAAAAAATAAAAAATATATAAATAAATAATTTCATATTTTTGAGAGTCAACAAATTATTCAACCTGTTAGAATTTTCCTCATAAATCTTATTTATTATATCAGTGAAAACTTACGTTAAAATCGCCAACAGTATCGACCTCTGCAAACATGTCCCACTCGTTGGATTTTTTTGAATTCGCCTTGTCTTCTTTCTTGTCGTTATTCTTATCGTCCTGCTTGTCGGTACCGCTTTTCTCGTCACCCTTAGATCTTCTCCTTCTTTCAGGCAGCGGTGGCGTATGACTCTCCGAATTCGACTCGTTGTTGTTATTGCTGTTCGAGTGCATCTTGTTAGACAAGTACTCCTGCCTCTCGGATGGCGGGGATCTTGTGGCGTTTACGTCTGACGAAAAGTTTGAGTCTTCATTTGGAGCTCCTAGCCTCTATAAATGGGAAAAAACTCAATCAATTACAGAAACACAATCAAGGAATATATCAAAGAATAGTCTGTACGTTATAAAAAGGCCTTTTGCTTTACGTTTTCGATGTACGTGTTATGAAAAATTAATATTTACCTTTAGGAGCTCCTCTCTTTGTTTTCGACGACGTTCGATGATTGCTTCTTCGTCCTCATCTTCCTTAATGTCAATATCGATCTCGCTTTCACTGGAGCTCTCCAAGTTGTCTATCTTTAGTCCTTCAGACAACGAGTCCTTGAATTTATCCCCGGTTTTCCGTTCTCGGTCAGTTTCCCGGCCATGCCTATCACGATCCCTACGGTTGCGTGACCTCGACCTTCTAAACTCAAAATTATTTACATTGACACGTGAAAAATTTGAAATCAAAAGTTAGATGGATAACATGTTTTGCAACATTAACATTAAATATTTCCATAATTAACTAACCTGCTCCTTCCTAAACTTCTAGACCGTCTTCCGCTTCTGGATCTGTCTCTTCTGTCGTGATTTCTACGTGTATCCAGGCGGTCTCGGCTCCTTTCTCGATGTCGGTCCCTACTGTCTCTGCGATCGCGACTTCGAGGATCGTGGTTAAGATGCCGGTCTCGGCTACTGTCACGCCTCGACGGTCGCAAGTCCTTTGACTTTGAGTCGTGACTTGATCGCACAGCACTTGCGCTGCTTCTCTCCGCGTCGCGTTTCCTTTCTTCCTCTTTACTGTATTAAAAAAAATTTAATGATTTCGTCATAAATGGTTAAGTCAGTGCTAAATGTCCAAATCGAATTTATGTACGATATAACAACATACCTTTTCTCGTGTTCTCTTCTTCGTGATTCTTCTTTTTTTAAAGCTTCTTTACGCCGATCGTCTTCCAATTTTTTCCTAAGAAGTTCCTCTTTTCTCATGTCTTCTTTAGTTTTTTCATAAACTTTCCGATCATTACGACTAGATAACCTATCATCTCTCTTCAGCTCATCTCTACTAGTCCTTGTTTTTTCATCACGTTTTCTTTCCAAATCCCTTCGTCTGTCTGGCTCATCCCGACTTCTTCTCTCACCTCTGCTCATATCTACAACAACACGTCTATCACTTTTAAGCACTTTTCTGTGATCTCTGCTTTCCAAAGCGCTTATACGTCGTTTCTTCAGAGGCTGATCCTCATCTCCACTGTCTTCAACAACAATAACATCTGGCAATCCTTGTTTGTTCTTGCCTGCATTTCTTTCATCCTTTTCAGAGTCATCGGATAAATATTGCACTAAACATGCTTGAAGACGTTCCTTAAAAACACATGTTACTTATAAAATCAAACTCTTAGAAATTAAATTACTCAAGAATGAAAAAGTAGAGCAACACAATATGTACCTTCTGTTTCATTAACTCTTCTAAATCAATGTCGTCCTCGATAATGGTACAGTCGACTTCATCAGAGTCCAAATCAACCATTTTCTCCTCCTCGCTCTCTTCAGTCTCTCCGATTTCCAATACCGAATTGTTGAGTTTGCCATTAATCTCCTTTTCATGGACAATCTGAGTAACAATCTTGTCGATGACAGCTCCATTACCGTTCTCTTCGCTCTTACTTTTCTTGGACTTTTTGTGCTTCTTATGCTTCTTCCTGAAATAGGCACATATTCAGTAACACACTCAAACAATAACCTAATACAGCATAAGCAAAATGAGCCATACCTGTCCTTATCAGACTTGCCATCCAGTTTATCCGCAAGCTTGTCCTTCTTGTGCTTGTGATGCTTGTGTTTCCTCTTCTTCTTTTTGCTGCTGCTCCGCTGCTCCATGGGCACATCGGAGTCAGAGATCTCGCCCGGATCCTTCTTGTCGTCACACTCCAAATCGGAGCTCCTGCAAAAAACGTACCTCTTCAGCTCACTCATTTCTCGAAAATCCTTATACGTTGACTTGCTCGAACTCGACGGGACACTGATAAACAAACGAGCTTGAACGACGTGACTCTTCTCAGTTCTCACTCTCGAATTAGACGAAAGTTCCAATTGCATTCAAAGCTCCGTGCGAGATGCAGCGGCTGCAGCTGCAGTCGAGTGAAGATCGCCACGGTAAACAAACAAATTATCGGACCCAGAAACCACACACGCAGAGATCGATCAGTTTTTTTTTTTCTAAACTAAAGCACGAGAAGCATTTTCACACACAAAAAAAGAGCTTCCTCCTCGGCGCAGACCCGCATCTTTAGCACTGGCGATGAGGGCATCCGGCTGCATGCGAATACTTAAGTCAGGACGGCGGAAAAGCGGGAGAACCTCGGGTAGAGAGCATAGCAAAGGTTGCAAAGCATTCGGAGCACCTAGGCATTCGCGTCCGATACTTCTTATTATTCCTCCAAGTTAATAAATGGCGACTTACCCCATGTTTTTGGTAAACTCTGGCGGAAAACTTATTCGGATCACCCACGCAACACACGACGGTATAACTATAGAGTACGCGTACGATACGAGTATCGGCTACACGAATATACGATAAGCGTGTGTGAGACGCGCGAGCATCGAGCTCGTACAACACTATATAGATTATAGACTAACGGCTTCGTTCGCTCGCAAGGTACGCGATGTAGACTAGTGACGTAGCGCCGCCAACGGCACTGCTAGAAGTAGGTGTCAAGAGTGGGAGGTAAAGACAATAATCCGCCGCTCTTATTGGCCGTTGATGAGAGATAAGGTATAGGTACGGCAGCGGTACGTGATACCGTCACGATCCTGCCGGATTAATTTAGAAGCTGATGTACAGTGATCGAGTACCCGTGTATTAGTATATCTATATATATAATATATCTAAGACGACATCCGTCCTCAACTCCTCGCAGGCCTCAGGCCTCAGCCGGCTCAGCCTCAGCTTGCGAGCTTTGCCACATGTGTAAGTAAAATATGAATCCAAAGTGAAGAGTTAATATGATTCGAATATCCCACGACATCCTCTATTTTAAGGAATACATGAAATTTACTAGTATATTTTCGAAAAAAATGTTTCGCTGTGTTAAAAAATGATTATTTATGCAAACATTGCAATACCTATCTATAAAGTGGATTACAATATTCATAATAATGAATTTTTTTATGCTTTATAGATTTGATTTAAATTTCGCGGTCTTTTTAATCTGTCATTCTTAATTAATAATTATATAATAGGAATGTTGACATAATGCAAGCTCAGTCTTGGTTCCCAGCCTATATATATATATATATATATATATATATATATATATATATATATATATATATATATATATATACAGGGTGGGCCGTTTTAAACAAACCAGTCTCTATTAACTCCTAGATTAAGCCATGAACAGAAAAATTGTTCAGATGAAAGTTGTCCAGAATCAAGGGGGACATCTTTTTGTGCAATTAGTTTTGACCTTGAACTCAAATTTCAAGGTCATTTGAAGGTCAATTTTTTTTTTAAATAGGAACCCCTATTTTTGACAGGAAATTTTATTTACGTCCGAAACGGTATTTCAAAATTTTTTTCATGACCTTCACAAGGTCATTTCAAAGTCAAATGTTAAGAAATACTGTAATTGCTATTTAATCGCATTTCCTGATAGAATAATCGTAGTTAATGTACTTTTATGATGAATATTCAAACCCAATGTGACAATGACCATGAAAATATTTACCTTGAAAACAAAATAATTCCCTAATTTCAGCGCTACCCAGGAACAACGACGTGGACGTATTAGGATTATGTTCCCTTTGGGGTGCTTTTTTAACGTGAGTCCCCTTGCCTCTCACTAGGATGCTTGTTTAACATTCGTTAACAAATTTTTAGTGGTCAAAAGTAAATTTTGAAGTAAACATGATAATTTTACATATCTGAGTTCTTAATGGGTGTGGGAAATGGAACGTTAAAAATCAATGTTGTCAATTCACTCACGGTCGAAGCAGAGTCAAGTAAAAGTTTAACGTTTCAAAAGCGTAAAAAATGGTTAAACAATAAAGGTAGGATGTTAAAAAATACATTATTTAAGATAAAATATTAAACAGCATTTTGCTTTTGTAATATTAAAAAAAATTTTTAATAATTGTATTTGCCAAAGTGCATCATTTCCAGTTTAGATGTTTTTTTTAAGTTGAATTTCATTAATCTAATATGAATTGTAACGATTGTTCTCACGCTGTCTTCAATTTAAATCACAATGTCTTAACGTAAGAAAATAAGATGTTACAAATTTGATTTAAAAATTATACAGTTTGAAAATTCCTCCTTTTTTGTTGTCACTTTCTTATTTTGGTTTAGTTTCAATTTCAATAAAGAGTGAATGTAAATAAAATAGTTTTTCTTATTATAAACAAAATTTTCAACATGGACGATTATCAATCCAATGAAATTGTTGATATGATAATGATCTTAGACGAAACCCAAAACAATGCCAGAGCCGCGGTGCGACTCTAAGCTGAACGCTTTCCTCTCAGAAGGCGTCCTACTCACGACACATTACTCAGATTACTTCGAAGAGCTCGTGATGGACATCTTCGTCGTCAACGCAGACACCACGAATACAACGAAAATGATCCTAATGTTATAGCCGCCTTAGCAGCTGTTCATCTCAATCCACAAATTAGTAGGTCGACAAATTGAAAGAGAAATCCACGAAGAACAGCATTGAGAATTCTCAATAATCTCCACTATCACGATTACCACATAAGATTAGTTCATGAGCTGAGGCCACGCCATTTTCTAATGCGTATTAACTTTTGCCAGTGGGCTTTAGGAGTTTTACAAAATGATCCAGATTTTTTCAGATTTGTTATGTTTTCTGACGAGGCTATATTTCGCAGTGACGGTCAATTAAATAGGCACAATAGTCACTACTGGTCACCTGTAAATCCCCACTGGTACAGGGCTATTGACCATCAAAACCGATGGAGTTTAATGGTGTGGTGTGGGATCATTAATGGTTACCTGATTGGGCCATATTTTTTCGGTCAAAATGTTAACCAGAATAGCTATTTGGCATTGCTCAGAGATCGACTGCCAGAGCTTTTAGAGGATGTTGACTTTCGGACGTAAAATTTCCTGTTCTTTCCGAATCTGCTATCAAAAATAGGGATTCCTATTTTTTTAAAAATTTGACCTTCAACTGACCTTGAAATTTGAGTTCAAGGTCAAAACTAATTGCACAAAAAGATGTCCCCCTTGATTCTGGACAACTTTCATCTGAACAATTTTTCTGTTCATGGCGTAATTTAGGAGTTATTAGACTGGTTTGATTAAAATGGCCCACCCTATATATATATATATATATATTTATTTATTTATTTATTTATTATACACGACACAAATGTAAACGAACAGTAAATGAAGAACATGTGGATCAAATTACTTCAGTTTAATTTAATCGTAATTATAAATATGCGGTCCATTCCTTTAAAAAATCCCAAAAATATTTCCAAAAACAAGAAAACGTATGTTCGAAAGTTGAAAATAGTATGCAACTATGCATAAAACATGCAAAAAACAATATTTTCGCACGAGTAGAATTTACGAAGAGACGATATAATCGTACATACATAATTTGTTTTTTCAACAAGTTGCGTAACGTGTTGATTGTTTTAATATGTGCATGGTTTAGATTTCAGACCCGAAAAAGTAAATAAACAGTGTAAAAATTTTATTCATTATTCGGTTAACTAAAGTTTACGAATTTATTTTGTACTATATACATATACTTATTAAAAATGAAATTTTTCATGTGAAGATGGTAAAAATATTATTATTATTGGTTATAATTGAGCTTTATTCTAATTTTTTTTTCGTGAATAACTTGGCATCACGTGTGCACGCGTGATTACGATCAAGGCGAATTTGTAACAAATCTAATTTATATTATTATTTCGATAATCATCGTATGCAAAATATAGACGCACTATTTCATCGTGTTCTATAAAAGCAAATTTTTAAAACTTCAGTCATTTTAGAGAAAGTATTTTTAACTTATCTTCGTTGCGCAAGTCTGATAAAAGTAAAGTCAAAAGTTTTTTTACTGTGACTTCGTGATCACATGAGAGAAATAAAAATAAACCATACAATTTTTATAATTTTTATCATTAGCTTAACTTAACTTTGAATGAGTAGAAATTCAAGGTTCATAATATAATGAATGGATCAAAGTAATGATGCAATACTATCGATTTACTTAATTAAAACTAACAATCTTTTTCACATCAGCGCACTCGGGGACAATTTTTTTTTTTCGATAATTCTTGGATCACATAAGTACGTATATACACACCGGATATCCACTGATCCGAAGATTAGTGCAATTTATCGTGGTTTTCGACGAGACAACAGTTTCTCTATCGAGGACACACACACATGCGACGATACGAGACTGGCGACGTTGTACACATTAAAAGGGCAGCGCGTTCGATTTTAAAAGTTCAGTCAGCCGCCGACCGCCTCGCGGTCTGTGCGTAATTTTCTCACTTTGAAAGCCGACTCGCCGCAGAGACACAAGGAGCTCGACAAAGTTACTATAAGCGAATCGCCTAGACTTTTTGATTTTTCCGCGCGCAGTAGTTTACGAATCGTTTTTAATTGACAATATCGATGACCGACAATTGGTAGTAGTGAAAAATCAGCTGCAGCTTGGAAGACTTATTCGTATTTAACGGCATAGTGAAGACGATTTTCGTGAAAGCTGAGAGAAAAAACACGCGGGGTAGTTTTCGCACAAATACTCGTACAACATGGCATGTCCAGTAGGAAATGGAACGTAAGTCTTTGATACAGTTTTGTATATTTTAGCAATAAAAAACTGAAAGAGTTTCTAGATGGTAAAACGACAGACTGTGTCATTTGAAATTACTCGTTTGACTTTTTTTCTTAAAGCTGATTATTCTGGTTGTTCTGTAACAAGCTGTCCTGGATTCAGAAACCTTAAATAAACATTTTTTAAATCTAAACTATCAGTAGATTCATCGACTATTTTTTACTTCTTCACAGAATCCAATCTCACTAACGTCTCTTATGCATACGACGAATTAATCGCTCGCAAAAACATGAAATGCTCAGTCAGCAAATTCATAAGTAAAAATACGTAACATTCGCTTAAAAGCTCTTCGATAAGCTTCGTTCGATGCAAGCAAAGTAAAGTCAAAAGCAAACGCGCGAGCCTCTCTCCGATAAAACTGTTGTTAAAACTCGCGCACATAGCTCCTTTATCTCTGCAGGAGTTGGGAGCTCATTTGCGCAATTAACTTTTGTCATATCGCATGTTTGAGATGACCCGGAAGATGTTTTTCTTTCCTCTCGTATGCTCATTATTTTCACGAGATTGTATATAGTCTCTCGGCTATTTCGCAAAAGCTCGAGTTTAACCAGCAGCTACGCGTTGAAATTGTCAAAATTGTCAACAAGTTCTGTTGTGCGTCGGCGAGCGCATCGTAGATCGAACTACATAGTTGAAGACATTGAAGCTAAAATCGTACATTTATTATCCACGACCTTGTCAGCTGTATTCTTTTATCTCAATATACGCCGTTATCGCAGGCTCTCTAAAAAAGCCCACCACTAAACGTATACATCATCATATTTATCGTCAAAGCATACTTAGTTCAGAAAATACATAAGAGATGAATCTACTTTGCATGTGGTTCAAAAAGTTTATTTTTCGAACAGAGACGACGCGAGCCAAGTCGGCACGTGTCTGACGGAAGGTCCTGGTCTTCTCTACGGCGAGTACTTGCGCCTCGACAAAATCCTCTCCGCTCAAAGGCTGCTCAGCAGCGAGTGCGACAAGGAGGTTCACGATGAGCATCTCTTCATCGTCACGCATCAAGGTATAACGTTATACGTCGAGAGATGGCATATTTTTCAAATATAAGTTTAACGAATTTTGTCCTCCTCCCAAGCCTACGAGCTCTGGTTCAAGCAGATCATTTACGAGCTGGACTCGGTGCGGGCGTTGTTCAGCAACGACGAGAAGCACCACGAGAAGAATGCGATCCACAGCAACAAAAACTCGCACAGCTCCGAGGCAATCGACGAGTCCAGGACCCTCGAGATCCTCAAACGGCTGAACCGCATCGTCCTCATCCTCAAAGTAAGCTATAGAAATATACCTACAGCCCCCGGTATGAGAGCAACAACAAATAAACGCATGGATATCTTGTTGCGGTAAAATCCTAATTAGCGCACTTTAGAACAAACGCATAAGCGTGCCTATAATACAACTCCTGCGTGAAACGCGATACTGTATATATATGCATATATCAGTGCAAAATCGTCGGCGCATATGTAGCAGGTGAACAACCCCTGGCGACAAGCCAATTACACCTTAGCTGGGGGTTGCTAATTGAATTTCCGAGACCGAGTATCCATATACACTACTCGCGCTAGCCTTTTCTTCATCTTGTACATTTTAGTGCAGTAGCTTTGTTTTTCTTATCGTTCCCCCGGTTAATCCACACTGCTGTCGGATGCACGCGATGCAGCTTATAGGGTAATTTTTGCGTTATTCATTGATTATAAGTATGTCGGCTATGCAATGTGTCAAGAATAAGGGGTGTGTGGCGCGTTTGCGTAATTATACTGTACACGAAAATTAGAGGAAAATTTCGAATGTTTTATCTTATCAAACTTATAATATAACGATAAAAGCGTCATGGCATGTGATATATTCAATATATAGTTATACAAATATTTGAATTGCCTCTTTAGAATATATAAGGAGAGATCGTTAGAATATCGCCCAAGATAAAGTCAACAAACACTAAAATCGCCAGCTTCTGTATATTCCGCTCTGCAGACAACCCAATACGTCAATCGCCGGTCACCTGATCCCTCCAAAAACTCGAACACTTGGAACCACCCTCTGAAACTGTAAACATTAGTCCATTCAATTCTATTGTAAAGCAAAAAAAAGCAGTCAAGGCTTACGTGTACATTGCACTCGCCTTTGAACTCAGGCGTAGCTGTACGAGGAAATTTTTTGCAGTTTTTGGGGCTCCAAAAATGCCAAACTCCGATGATATCAAGCAGTCGAGAAAACAAAACATTGACTGTCTGAAAAATTCGATGAAAATCGGCTTGAAAAAAGTGCGCTGCTATTTTAAAAATTTGTCAATTTTCAACCCCCAAAACTGACGGATTTGAAAAAATTGCCTCATATATATATATTACCTATCCATCTCGAGTACGGCAATAAAGTATACATATACATGCTCGAGAGAGAGCGCGAGTATCGGAACCGGCGCCGGTGATCGGCCCACGGGGATTGTGGGAAGAAACGGTGTATAGAGTAGTAAACCGATACTGCGCGCTACCGATCGCGCGCGACACGCGACACCGGCAGCTCGAATTAGACGTACAGAGTATATTGCAGTCCTTGCGCGATTTACGCAATTTGTTGCAGCGTATAAATAACTGGAAGTACATGTGGTGGCCGCAGCGATTAATCAACTTGAAGAAACGTCGAATTTTTGCGAGCGAAGGCTGACATCGGTATCGTTATGTGCGTGCGCAAGGTCGATCGCGTAAACCGACAATACGTTTGTGTAGATATAATAAACGAGGTTAAACATTAGATGTAACATATATTCGATCTGGCCCGTGTTATTTAATCAGCTGTAACTCTGCGGTCTCGATCGCTTTCCACGGGCAGTTTTACGCGGGAAGATCGCACCTGTCAACACCTGCGCCCTAACTGATTTGAACACATATATATGTGCCTACCGTAGATACTATACTTAAAGCTTCGTTCTAGATATTTCATACGCACGTGTATGATTATCATATTATTATATGCTGTTTTGTTATTTGAACGCGCAGCTATCGGTACACGTGTCACACATTATAGAAGTTGAGACGAAAAACTCTTTCATAATTTGCAGAATCAGGATTTCACGTCGTACATCACGTGAGAGCGTTTCTCGATAAGGCGACTTATGAAATACGCGACTTTTAGCGCGCAAAATGAATATTAATTTATCGCTGCTGAAGTTTTTTCCCCATCGAGCTTGATTTATCTCAATATGAGCTGAAATTTAACTGTAAAAAAAATGTGTTTACTCGAGTCTTTGCACCGATTTATTTATCGCCAGGAGAGTATGAGATTATGTATGTAATAGAAAAACAGTGTTTTTAGCGACGACATCCCCCTATGGAGAATAGGGTCGGTCTATAGCCCAGATACCGCGAGTAGATGAAAACACGATTCAATGAGGGATTGCATTCGGTGCAGGTGCGCAGCGGGACTTGCTGAGAGCAACCATAGAAATACAAATGCACCGCTCGACAGGTTCGATATAGTACACGTCACCGCAAGCTGACACTTGGGTTTACTTGTATTTATTAGCATATGAGGCCCTGAGTCGAAAATAAAGTAAAAATTTTATAATGCGATGTAATGTGATAAAGTTGCGCATAGAACCAGATAAATCTTAAGTGGAATACACTTGAAGACGATTGATGACCTAATTACTAATATTCATACTTTTTTCTTTTTATTTTACTGTTAAATGTACTATCAAAAGGAAAAATATTTTCATTGATTATAGTACCAGATGATTAGAAATTGCATACCGATAAAAAACCATGTCGAGTTACCTCAATCATGAAAAATTTTGATTCATCCAGCTCCTGGTGGACCAAGTCTCGATATTGGAAACGATGACGCCCCTTGACTTCATGGCGTTCCGCGACTACCTCTGCCCAGCCTCGGGCTTCCAGTCCCTGCAGTTCCGGCTCCTGGAGAACAAACTAGGCGTGAAACAGGAACACCGTGTCAAGTACAGCCAGAGCTACACGCGCGTCTTCGGTCGCGACCCTCAGGCCATTGAGGCGATCAAACGCAGCGAAGAGGAGCCCAGTCTCAGTCATCTGGTCCAGAAGTGGTTGGCAAGGACACCAGGATTGGCAAAAGAAGATTTCGATTTCTGGGGAAAGTACAAACGGGCCGTTGAGAAGATGCTCGAGGAGCAACGCGATCAGGCTAAGGTATGTGTACATGTGCGGTGATCGATTGCTGAAAGAAAACACAATAAATTTAGTAATTAAATTTAAAATTGTGGAACATATTTTGTCGATATCCGTAGACTCAGAAAAAGGAAGAGTTCCGCAAGCACCTCCTAAGTAACGTAGCGGCTCGCGAGGCCGTCTTCGACTCGATTTTTAAGGAGAGTATGCACAGTGCCCTGGTCTCAAGGGGCGAGCGGCGTTTTTCACATGCGGCTTTACAAGGCGCTGTAATGATAACGCTGTACCGCGATGAACCGCGATTCAGTCAGCCACATCAGATTCTCACTGCACTTATGGACATCGACTCGCTTATCACCAAATGGAGGTGTAAGGATGCGAATTTGATTTTATTTTTCATCCCTTTCTGATAAGCTGAATTTTCGTTTTTTATCATTCTTTACTCCTATGCAGATAATCACGTACTGATGGTCCAGAGAATGATTGGTTCTCAACAGCTTGGTACTGGCGGCTCTTCTGGTTACCAATACCTGAAGACTACTTTAAGGTAAGTTGCAAAATTAAAAGGCGTTGAAACATAACGAGAAAGAAAAAAAAATAATAATAAAATTACTTTCGATTTAGCGACCGTTACAAAGTCTTCGTGGACCTGTTCAATCTATCAACCTTCTTGATACCTCGTCAACTGATTCCTCCGCTCACCAAAGGCATGAAGACAAAGCTGTCTATGGCTTGGGGTTACTGGGGTCTCGAGGATGAAGAAGACGACACTTCCTCTTCAGCGGAAAAGAAGAATGACAAAGATAATTGTCAAAACGGTGGCAGATGTGAAAATGGCAAAAGTCATCATAATGGAAAAAATAATTCTAGCGATTAATGGGATCTGAATTATACATAAATTTCACACGCTCGAATTAATATTTTTTATGATTTATTGTAGACCACTTTTCTGCCTACGTTTGTAAAAATATATACATAACATGGAAAAGTTATTGCTTTATAATAACGCAGTGTGTAACAAGTTAATGCGAAACTTTGTTTCCCTTTATAAAAACGTGAAAATACTATCCCGTTTATACTCCAGTAAGAGTACTTTTGATTTGTTCGTTCGTTTGTTTTTTACGAAAATTACTTGACTTCAGAACTATAAGCTAACAAAATTTTATAAACTATAAATATAAAAACTCAAGTCAAATAAATTTTTGTTCAGTAGTTCTTTCCTCAATCAAAACAATCATATTGCTGTATAGACTAACTCGTAAAACTTTAAAAACAATAAGTTTAAGTATAAATTATGCAATCACAATTTAGAATTTCTTTGTTCAATCATAAATTTGCATTGTTACCAAGTCCGGTTTTTCGGTCCCATCAATAAACTACGTCGACCGAAGATACTTGATTTGCTATACCTGCAAACGGAAAAATAAAGCTATAGTGAAAACAGTATTTAATTTTTATAAAGTATACCATAAAGTAGGTACGGACCACACAGATTACTGCCAATCGCTATATATAAGTAGCCTTTGTCTCCAAACGATGGACCCCAGGAATTTCTAACAATGTAATAAGGAGTAGTGGCCGTTTTGTCGTATCCTACGATTTGCACAGCATGATTTAAACTCTTGAACGATCCGTCGCAATGGAATTGAATTACGCCACCGAGATAATTCTGCCACGAAAGTGCGTTCACTGCTGCTGCTACTGGTCCTTTTGTTGCAAGTACTTTTAACAGCTTATCTTCGGCACCGACATAACTAAAACCAATAGCGTTAATTTGTCTGCATATTTTTTATTTATACAAACATTCGTGAATGTATTTTAATAAGAATAGCAAAACACCATTATGTGTTCTTCTTTATTAATGTCTTGCACATTCAATTTTATTTTGTTAACTCGTGAGTTTGATATGACGATCTTTCATTAAAAATAAATAATCAAAATGTTTGATTAGCAAGTTTTTGTAAAATATATTTTACAAAAACTTGTTGGAAATCATTTAATTTATTCTAGAGTAAATGCAAAATGTCCTCCAGTTTGAAGGCCAGCAGCTATACTAGCATTAAATAACAACCACGTAGACATTATATAACAAACCATCTGCAGCGAACATTAGCATTTACAATGCTTTCCACGCACCATGTTGCAAGAAGTTTCATCAATCGAATTTGAAAACTTTAAATAAATAAAATTACTGCAATTCATCTTTTGGTCAATTACTTACTTATCACAAGTGAAGTCTGATATACGAATGCCCTCTTGTATCTTGGTAGCTGTCCTGGCAAGGAAATATTAGTTATTGAATTTGTAACGCAACAAGATTTTTTGTAAAAATCAAGAGAAAGTTTCAATTTTGTTTGATTTACTTTTGTAATTTGCAAGCATCAGTGGTTCTGGTCAGAGGATAGTTTATCTCTGGCAAGATTTCGGTTTTTGAAACTAGTAGCCAATCTAATAAACTACAAATATCTCCACCTTCACAACCAAAATTACTATTTCCCGCACAATCAATCATCTGCAAATA
This sequence comes from Nasonia vitripennis, assembly GCF_009193385.2. NCBI lineage: Eukaryota > Metazoa > Arthropoda > Insecta > Hymenoptera > Pteromalidae > Nasonia > Nasonia vitripennis. The sequence goes on from NC_045757.1 coordinate 12,638,589, forward strand.
TAAAAATATTATTGACTTGTATGCATAGATTATCACAATGAAGATTTTAAGGCTTGTATAATACCTCTTGCACACTAAATGCCCGTAAAGTTTTATTGGATATGGCAAACATTGACTCTGCTGTTTCAACAGCACTAAAGGCCCAACAGGCTCCACAGGATCCTTGACTCTTCACTGCTGTCACAGCTCCCTTTGTCCTCCAGTCAAATTTGTCAGGCAATACTGTTACTGCTCTTTCATATCGCTTATTATCTGAATGGTTGTGATGATAATGGCACTGATGATGTTTTTCACTACGATTGGAAAGGTCTGGGCGAAGATTCAGTGCAAGAAACTCCTGCTCTGTCATATCTGAGTAATCTGTCAAGCCATAGCGAGCACTATCTGCTGAACTTCTCAGCCTGTTTAGACTTTCAATTTTGCGAAGAGATTGCTAAAAATACACATTCAATCATAAGTATAAAGAATTTGCATTAGATTGCTTTTACTTGTATTTGTGTCTTATCAAATATTATCTATAAAACTTTGAGTAAACAACAAACACACATATTGACGCATGAAATTATTTCAATTTCAAAAATTATTTAACTAACAGAAAAGACTCGTATTACAGAAGTTAATTTATTTATTTTTTCACTTTAATTATACTTAATTAGTAAAAAATGTTATTCTATTATCTATTTATAGTTCGTGTTTGTTGACAACTCACTACTCAGCTATCCGCGCGGCAATCCAAAACAAAACTACCTGCCGTCGATTGTAGTTCACCCGCTAACCTTAAAAGCATTGTAAATATCTCACTTGAAATCTCCCGAATCTCCTCTCGTACTCGTCGGGATCATTTTTATACGGCTTCTTGTAATCTTGCACATACGCCTCGAATAATTTCGCATCTTCGAGGCTCGTGTCCGGTTCTACTTTTATAGGAATCGCCACAAAACACAAACTTATTAGAAAAATTGTCAGCGCAATCGTCTTCCACTCCATTATGGCGATCCGATCGCATCTTACATTGGCGCCGACTGATTCAGCTAACGTCGCGCACTTGATGCTGACAGTCACTTATAGTGCATATAACATGCATAGGTACAGTAGTATTCTGCTGTTGCAGGCCTATAACGTGTAGAAGGAAAAGAAACACAGTCTGCACGGGAAATGGGAATCCAATGCAGAAAAAAACGCACACCTCACACACACGTGATTAGATAAACTGGCTAAATGCAGGGACGTGTTAAAAAAGTGCAGGGCCCCTTGTGACAGATTTTTTAATAATTTTTATGCATGCTTATGAGAGCATTATTTTGCTTTTAAGAAAGCAACTATGTAACATTATATAAATTTGATTCAAATAATTAACAATCAGTCAAATCTGAAGTAATATTTTTCAAGACTTTTACTTAATAATAAATGGACTTTTTGTTGTTCTGTGAATACGATACATCTAAGGACTATTGTGTGCACAAAAGAAACACAAGAGTATTTTTTAGATTTTTTTTGAAGTTTTATTGAAAATTTAATGGTTCATTAAACGCTTATGCCACATTGACCGGTGGTGGTGCTGGTAAGTCCTTAACAACCTTAGCTTCGGATGCTGGGGCAGAGTACAAAGTCTCTTCTTTGGGTTCCTGAACAATGACGTTGTCAGGAAGAGGCTTCTTGGGTCCATTCTTGCCATTGGGATCCCATGGCAACATAATCTTGACCTTGATACCCAACACTCCTATAAGGAAACAAATTAATATTAATATATAAAACTTGAAATGTAAAATTTATTTTTTTTAAGTATTTAATGCTTTGTGACACGTTACCTTGCCTAAGGAGAACGTGACGGGTAGCAGTGTTTACGTAGTCATTGGTGGGTTCACCAGAGTGGATCATGAGTCCATCGACGAACTTCATGGACTTTGCTCTCTGACCACGGAGCTTGCCACTGACAACGACCTCACAACCCTTAGCTCCAGATTCCATGATGAACCTCAATACACCATAGCATGCCCTAGAAAAAGTAAATAAATAATTAAAAAATTGTTTTGCATAGTAAAATCAACTAAAATTTAATTTTCCAACACACAGCTTAAGTAGTTCATATTATTAAATAGTTCCAATAGATACAGTCAATGTATATCAAATGAAAAGCTTAAAAGGGTTCAAGACTCTTATTTTACTAACAAAAAATAATGTAAAATTTGTTTACACCTTTTTCCCTTCGTATATTACAAAATAATCAAATCTACATAAAAATGTATTTACAAATTAAAAAACACACGTTTCTTTAAAATAATCAACTTTCATATTAATTTATAATTATAATTACTCCTATTTGAAACTTTAAGCATAAGTAACATAGAATACGTGAAGACACTCACCTACGGACAGCAAGTCCTCCAATTAATTTGTATCTGAGGGACTCAGCCTGAGCGATGGCACAGAGTCCTCGGGTGGCTACTTTCTCAGCATACAACTCCACACTGTGATCTTTGAAGTTGAAACGTTTCTGTACAACAGAGGTCAACTCCCTGATTCTCCTTCCCTTCTCCCCCAGGACACTCTGGGTGTGAGTGGCCATAAGGATGATTTCTGTTCTTTGTGGTGTGACACGAACCTCCACACCAGAGTAGCCATCTTCGGCCAGTTCACGAGTCAGGAACTCGTTGAGCTCAGCCTTGAAGACTCCGTCTCCAACGAACTGTAAATAAGTTATGCAATTAATTATAAAAATATTAATCAAAGCTGCTAAGATAGAAATATGTAATGCAAGTATATTTGAACTTAGAATTTGGTTTGACTACTAAAAAATGACTATATTAAAAAAAAAATGCACTAACGCCAGGATAGATACGTTAATCTTTGCCAAAGTTGTAAAAAAAAAGTTAAGCAACGGAGGCTATCGCGGCTGTTAGTCAAATAAACTTTTTTAATTGAAATAGTTTATGGAGTCAACAACAAACTTGAATACACAGGTCTTTTCGTTATTCATCAACACATTTGATGCAAATTTAAAATCTTTACGTAAAAACTATTAGCAAATTATCCCAACAGTAGAATAAGCATTTGGAATTTATTTTAAATGTTGTGAATCGAAGAAAAACATCAGCTGGCCGTTCTTGAAAAAGTAAGGTTATAACAACTCCACTTTAAAAACACAGTTGCACTGACACTCCCACAACTTGCAATGAACAATGAAACGCAGTGCACTTAAAAACTAGCCACTTTGATGCTTTAAAACAACAGAAACTCAAATAACAGTCTTGAAAAACAGTAAAAGCCGTAAGGCGGCATGAAACCGTCTCTACGTCATCAGCCAACGAATCCGCGGAATCCAACGATTATTCTCACAGGAGTCGGTCTCGTCTTGCAAAAATATCGTCAACAATGTTTTACTGCCTCCGTCGCTCGACATATTTTTTTGCAAATTCGTCGTAAATCTTGCTATTTTTGCACAAACCTTCCGCTTCTTCGAGATCGTCGTATTAGCCATGATGAGAGCTTACGGCAGAAAGGAGAAAAAGGGAGCCGGAAATCATGCTCTACTGCTGCTCCGCGTAGCGTCTGAAAATCGCAGTAGCTGTTACTACCCAAGTCAAATTTAACACTAGACGACCTAGACGTAGAAGTTATTAATGTTGTTCTGACACCAATACAATTAAAACGAATGTTTTAAAATCAAAATTAGATTTTTCATTTTTTTATTCAAGCACTTGCATATTTAATTATGCCATAATTATGTTCCAAAAAGTGAGTCATATGAAAGGATCTTGACTGCATAAATAAGGCATTTAGATTTGAATTTTGTTAATGCAAACTAAAAATTTGATAAAATAAAGACAAAATCAGTCTCAAAATAAAAGAGGTTTTTTTATCAACATTTTGTTATTTTATTTGAAAAAACAACCATAGACCACAGCATACAATCGAACTGTCAAATACATAATTGCAATATCTGAAGGTCGTGACATATTCCTAGACATCGCCGATCATAATTATAACATTTACAACAAACCACTGATCTTAGGCTATTATAATATTGTTTTTAGTCAAATTTTCTTAGCTTCCCTACCCGTGTAAAACGAACTCATGATAAATTGTTACAAAACGATTATGTATACTTATACAAATATACAATTACTGTATAATCGGTGCTCCAACCATGGAATATAGAATGCAAATAACTATCAAATACGTGTCAACATTTCATTTATCATTTTTTCCCTAGCATTTAACTGAATCTTAACTAAGGATACTTGAAACAAATAAGACTAAATAATAGATCATAATGTTGATCTTTTTTTCGTTTTCTTTTTATCACATACAAAATGTACACAAATGTTTTGATCAAACTGCAACAAAAAGCTATCTTTCATACAAACGTTTAGGACCTCTAGATTATCATATTAAAATAGGCAAGTACTGATGTTTGGACAATTTTAACTCCTATTAATTTAAAAAATGATCTCTGTACCTGATAATCCATCTTTGAATAATATTTACTATAGTTATTACATTAAAGGAATGTAGGTAAATCTCTAATCATCTAATTATTATTCAAAGATGAAAATTGAATCTCATCTATTGATTGTAAATTTGGACCTTTTACACCATTATTAATAAGTGTTAAAATTTGTCTAAAGACATAGACGTGTACTTACAATGTTATTTTTGCCATGTATAAAAAACGATGAGCAAATCCCTTACTGTTATTTCTCTTTAATAAAATCTATATAATTCGTTAAAATATTTGCACCGTGACAGTTTAATTCATTTAGGAAAATATATAAGTGATAAATTATGTATACTGAATTTTTCACATAAATTGGAATAAAAATATGTAGAAGGTAAGAGATTGAGGCATATGGCCAAAAATTTGCAGAGTTCATTTGCTATAACAAAAATGGTAACATTTGAAAATCATTACTTATTCTTAAAAAATACAAAAATCCTTGTAATTTTTGAAACTTTGAGAGTCACAAAGCATATCAGTCACCGAGACGTGTTTACTTAAAACTTCAAAATTCGCATAATTTGTAACAGATTGCTTCAAATCATCATTTTACTGATGAACAGGAGTTAATCGGCGCATAAGTTCGACAAGACTCCCGATTATTCTACGCAGAATTTCAGGCACACTTGGTTTCATAGCAATTGTGCTAAAGGTATTGGTGATTTCGATGAAAACGTTGCGTGTAAAGGGGTTTCTCCTAGAAGCCAAGCGCAGTTGCAAGAATTGGTAATATACAATAGGAGTGAGAAGCCCAGCTCTTCCACTGTAAAACAATAGAAAGATGTCGATTAAACACTTAAGTTTTGTTTTTGTTTGCTATGTTTAATAAAAAATGAAATATACTCACGTGAAAATAAGTAATACAGTCAAGGGCATAACAAGAATTTCACAAAGTGCACAGAGTTTTAAAATATTGCGAGACTGGAACTCAACTATTGAAATCAATAAACGAGCTCCCCACCAACTGTTTTGTCCCAAACACTAGAAGAAACATTAGTAATATTTATTAAAGTAAATACCATTACATAAGTTACTAAATGCTGTAAAACAAAATAGCAAAATAAAAAATTTGAAAAGCATCACAGTTTATTATGTGTATTTCCAAAGCATGACTTTGAATTTTGACCCTTTGACAGATATCCAGACATGTATTATGTAAGAATGACAGTACTTTATCATTTAATGCATGAGTGTACTTACATCAAGAAGCGTCAAAGAATAGCTTGCTGAATGCAGCAAGGCAAAGAGGAATACTGGAACAATGACCACTGCAAAAAGGAAATGTTTAATTTAATAAAGATAAAATTGTTCCATGTGCATGTAACAATGCTAACACGTAAAAAATGCTTGAAATATTTTCAACAAAAACATACGTGTAACAGGTGAAGTATACTGGAAAATTGATGTGTAAAATAGATAATGAAATGAGTCTTCAAGGAATAGAGTTGTCAAAAATTCCCTAGTGAATGAAATTCGTGGTAACCGTTGATGAAGGCGCAGAATGTTTGTTGCTGTACAACTAAGTAATACTTTGTAGTAGGCATCGTATGGGCTTCTGAAAATGGAAAGAGAAAGAAAAATGTATTGTACATCTAATCATCAGATATATTTTGCAAATAGTCACATACCCAAATATTGGAAGTAAATATGCAAAAGTGAACAGAATGGTTACAAGACGTATTGCCCATTGTGCTACTTTAATTTTATCTTGAATAATTTGCTGTTTCAATGCTGGCCATCCTTTTTCAATCGGTGTAGAAGTACTTTCAGTACCCGAAGTTGCAGTATCTGCCATTCTGTTTAAGAGAAAATATAAATTATTAATAAAATGACATCAATTGGGAACTTTGACAATTTTGACTAAAATACTACATATTGAAAAAAAAAAGATCTCAAAAGGAGTCATTTGAGCACAAAAAATCATGCAGGAAAACCAACATGTCATTAAAATTTGCATTATCATGCGAATGTGAAAGATATTAATGGTTAGTGTAGCAACCAAATTTTTTTCGCTTTAGTGGCCTAGTATTAATGCAATCAGTAGCATTGCGCCAAACCATAATCATATACAAAGCACACTCCAAAGCATAAATACGTAAAGAAAATAATGTTATTTTGAATTTATGAGCAAAAATTTAACCTGAGTAACGTAAATAAAAAGAAATTAGTCGAAAAGCGCGATCGATTAAAAAAAACTTCGTCAACAAATTCGGCTTTTCATCAATCTCATGAATTATGCGCGACTTTCTAAAAATGGAAAGTCTTTCACGCACGCACGTAAAAATCGGAAGAATCAAACGAGAGCGAAGACCATGTCAAGCCATCAAGCTGCTTCGGAAAAAATCAAAAGTTAACCTACAAAATAACCCAGCCAAACTGATGCACTCGTCAATTGAGAGAGAAAAACTCCTAATTTTCCAAGCTCAAGCCAACAGCGTAAACACACGACGTATCGCGGCTCAATGAAAATTAATATTATTTCGGAATGGCTACGTGCTCCAAATTCCGTTTGCTCGATTAACCTCAATTTAATTGATCAAAACCTGCCATAGTTGGCCTTAATTGAATTAATTTTAGAACGAATAGCTTCAATACTCACGCGAGATATCAAGGATCGACGTTTTCTTTCAGGAATTAGCTGAACGAGACACTCGTCCTTCCTCAAAACATTTACGTGTGCCTCGCTGTCTGTGGTCAGATACGATAAGTTTCTGACTTCTGTAGGTACGTGCGATGAAGCAGCGCTTTTGCGGAGTTCGCGACATCTATACCTACAGCTGCTAATCGAGATCGAGATTCGACAGTCGCGAGTTGGTGGCGCCGCACACCGCCGATTCTCGCTTCTTTTTTATGTTGCTCGCTCTCGAGGCAATCGAATCGACGAGTGGTTATTTTGTTGTTTTGCTCGAAATGTCAGCAATTGTTGCACGTGAGTGTTTTTAACTACTTTTTTAGAGCGATTCAAATGGTTGCATGACCTATTCAGTGTTAGATTTAATGTTTTCCTTCATAGCACTGCATGTCATTCTTTCAGTCATTGGTTAGATTCAAAATCCTATCGAAGGAGTAGGTTAAGTTCAGTTGTATCTCTCTCTCTCTCTCTCTCTCTCTCTCTCTCTCTCTCTCTCTCCCTCGCATGAGCATTCTTTCTTATCTGTAAACATTGTGCAATGAACCTTAATCTGAATGATCATGAATGAAAAATTATGAAATATACTGCCGCCTTCTGCGAAACCGTCGCGGATTCAAAATGAAAAAAGCGCGGTAAATTTGAATCAGCTGATTTACATATGTTTCGTGTAGGTATCTACTACTAATATCTCTGTACGCAGCTCTTTCAGTTGGCATTGAACGTTCCACTTTTTAAGAGCATTAGGTAAACATAAACCAGTTAATAGCTAGAAAACAGCACATTTCTCCGTCATTGATAATAAACCATATTGGTTTATTGTAAGTTAGAATTTGCAATGCTGACACCTAAACACATTATTGTTGTAGAATCATATATGCAAATAGCAGGTTCTTATGAGCAGCGTCTAACGACAATTTTTATTCCAACCTTTGGAAGTAATAGCTGCGATTCATCGCTATTATGTCGCCCATATGATCTCTTTGGTATATACCTATATACATATGCAGCATTACAAGGATGCCTCAGGCCAAGAGAAAGTCGTGCTCGCGCGAGAGATCCCGATTCGCGTTTACCGTTAACTTTTCTCTGTGTATATATATCTGGGCAAGCATTCTCGAGGCGTCGGCCTTGCGTGCGGAGAGAAAAAAGAAAGTAAACAAACATTTGTTCGCTTTCAAAAAATCAATTTGTTACAGTAACGAAAAAAAAATTATTTTTCTTATGAGCAACAATGTCTGTTGCAGCCAATTGTAAAAGATATTCAAGGAAAATCCGTCGATGAGAATCTTTGCTAATTACACGTTGTATATATGCGCAAGAAGCGCATTATATAGCATGCACGAAGAAACCTATGAAATGCACGCATGCGTATGTATTCTGCAATTTTTACCGTGCAGAGCTTCGCAGGTGCTTTTTTCTGCTTAGTCGAGAAATAATAAAACGTCGCGACGCCAGATTTTTTGCTGATATTTCGTTAAATTCTTACAAAACTTGCAGAAAGTTCAGGCATGTAGGTGTATACCTCGAAGGTCAACGATCGATTATTGCAAAAAGCATATATTAATAAATAAAGTTCTTATAGGGACTGCTGTGATAATTCAATTTTTGTTTTATCGACGAGAAGGTAAGCGATAGGGTCAACGATCGAGTAAGTATACAATATCTTCCCAGCAACCCTTTCCCAGCTTGAAATAGTATTTTTTGCTGCCGCTATAACAAAAAATAATAGATTTATCGCTCCTCGATCTGCAATTCAAACGAGCCTCCATAACTTCCTTCCAGTCAGCTCGGTGCATCATCATCGGCGACAGCTCCTCCCCGGCTCTCACCTGCTGCGACGACGAGGACGAGCCGCCGTAATCACAACAATAGGATCCCGGCCGACTAGTCGCGCGCCGACTTTCGAATGCTGCGGAGCTCATGCAGCGCGACCAAGTCGAATGAGTCCGCGGCTCGTCTCCGCATCGACGACTTATACCTTTCATTTCCCAAGAAGAGGATCCGGAAGGACGCAGGCATGTTGCTCTTCATTCTCGGCTCGACCCTCGCCGTCCTCGTCGGCGCGCTCGCGCTCGTCAACAAGAAACTCTTGAAAATCGCCATGGACTCCCTTCAGCTGCATTTGAAGTACAACGTCGTGGCTGTCAAGGACATGTTCTGGGATAACGTTCACGCTGGGAGCAATAAGACAGGTGAGGATTTTTTTGCCGTCCTTTTAATTGTGCATTGTCTTCGACGAGTATATATGAGAGTTTGAAGGTTGCGCGACTCGACAACTTCGCCGAATGAAGATTTTACTTTGCATTTGTGCGCAGAGGATAATTATATACTCGTGGACCGTAGATGGTATTAGAGAGAAGGGAGGTCGGAGCCATGCAAATTAGTGCAGGGGTTACCTAACCTCAAAAATTCTTTAGATCATAAATAATACATAATTACACTTGCTTATAGCAGCAAAGTGCAGTGTTCCGCGTTCGCTGTTATAAAAAATTATATTAACTTGGTCTCATTTTTGTGTAATTATACATCATTTTTGAAAATAACGAAAACTACGACGTGAAGTGAAGACAACGATATCAGTAAAATGACCGTCACTTTCGTATACGTTATTGAATAAAATAAAATTTGTCTCTAATCGAATCAACAAAAACTCTGTGTTCCGCGATAACTTACACAATAACAAACAATTATCAATTTGATTTTTTATGGTACGAGGTATATTTTAGTAAGCAAACAATGTAAACTACAACTCGAGGTGGAGGTCACAATTAGTCACGTTGGCTCCGACATCCCCTTTGACTGCTGACAAATTCATATTGAATATCAATCAGGTATTTTAGTGCCTTGACTGCGAAAATACTTTTTTACGATTCGTACCGCGTATACATTGTATAAGCTTTTATAGCATTATTTTCTCTGATGATAGATGGGGTAATTAAGTCTTTTACGATTGAAAAGACGTACGTATTATTTTGTACGCTTTCGGCGTTTTAATTGACTATCTTGCTTTCTAAGCATTATATTTTTTAGTTACTTATTTATATATTTCAATTTCAGAATCTTTGTCTAAAAAATGATGAAGAATAATTTTTCAACACTCCGATGAAATACGAATTCGATAAATAATAAATATTAAATAAGTTCCAGAAATATATCTTCATTGCCTATAATGTAATATGCAGATATTTTAAACGAATCATGCCAACAAGTATATTTTAAAGATATTTCGTAATCAAAAGATATTCACCGTGTCTTCCTTCTCAATGTTTTTTTCGCAATACTTTAGTCAGCATTTTTCACGGCGCATATTTCATGTTGCGCCGATCATCATATATAAAAATATATGATTCAAACTCAACGATATCATACTATAATGTACGTATTTTCTTTTTAGAGTTGCCCAAAATGCCCGGAAGGGTGGCAATCGTCACTGGTGGTTCTCGAGGAATCGGTACCGAAGTCGTTCGAATGCTATTGCAGAGCGACGTGGAAGTAGTGATTGGTACAGCCATATAATTAAAGCTTATTACTGTACGATCAATAATTTCCCTTCGAAACTCTGTGGCATACATTCTTGAATTTTCCAGCGTGTCGAAGAACTTCAGCAGGCGAAAAGGCCGTGGAATCGATAAGAAAGTGCGGCGTAACGAGCGGAAAGGCAAACGTCATGGAACTCGACAACTCGAGCCTCGATTCGGTTAGAAAATTCGTCGAGGAGTTCAAGAATAATTACCAGAAACTCGATATTCTCGTCAACAATGCTGGCATTATGTTTACGCCCTACGGCGAGACGAAAGACGGTTTCGAGGAACAGTACGGCGTTAACTATCTCTCTCACTTTCTGCTGACGGTGTTATTGATTCCTCTACTGAAAAATGCCGGAACTGCTGATTGTTTCGCCCGAGTCGTCAACGTGTCCTCCTGCGCGCATCTACTCGGAGACATAAACTTTGAAGATGTCAATCACAAGTAGGCCCGATGAATAATTTTGTTTTAATGGTATAACAGGTGTACAGAGGGGAAATTATATTGTTGAATTTTCAGAGGATATTTCGTGACAGGCGCGGCTTACGCACAGAGTAAACTTGCTCAACTGCTGTTTACCAAAAGGCTAACGAGGCTTTTCGAGAAAAAGAAAGTTCACGTCGTTGCCAACGCCGTTCATCCTGGCATAGTCAATACCGAGCTCTTTGATCACTCTTACATGAAGTATTTCAAACTGTTCAGGCAACTTCTCTTCAAGGTATGTAAAGGACAATATAGAATCTCTTAAAAAGGAATCTATTGATATTATGATGTAATCTAATTTTTCAGAGTCCGACGCAAGGCGCCACACCGATAGTATTTGCAGCGGTGAGTCCAAAGATCGAGGGAAAATCGGGGATGTATATCGCCAATTGCCTAGATTCACCGGTAAATCCATTAGCGAACGACGAAGCGCTCCAAGACAGACTTTTCGAGATTTCACTCAAGCAAGTCAAGCTACAAAACGTCATTGTATAGTGTTTGTACGAAATTATCTGGCTTTGTACGCAAAAGGAGATTTTTACTCTTGTAGGCTGTAAGCGTTGTGTTTTTAGTCTATTTTTACTTGGCAATTTTTTAAGGATAATTTTATGCGTGGCTGTTTAAATATTATATTGTAATATTTATATAATTCACCTTATTTAATGTAGCATTTTACGTATGAGATTTATAAAAATAAATTCTCTTGTATTTTACAAAGAATAATACATAATTAATTAAAATACATCAAACATGTCATTGTTACATGAATTAAACCTTATATATTTATTACTTTAATTAAAATATAATGATTATTATATTTTATAAGAAATGACTAAATCAACTAGGAATCAACAGGGATGCATTATTACACTAAAACCGATTATAAGGCAACAATTGTGTGTAGAGATAATAGATTTCTTTACATATATTTTCGAGTGCCCCCGCAATTACATCAAAATGTTTTTCTCTGCCATTTATGAAAAATTCTACGGATAAAAGCAAAATCGCACAGCGATATGATTAGAGTGTGGGGATTTCTACTTTTATCTAAAGATATTCAATTAGATATAAATCTCAACACGCGTTATTACTGCTAATGCTCCTTCCTCCCGTAACTTGAACTGTACACACAATATAACAATAACACATTCTTTTTATATAACTTTGTTTTCTTTTTTAAATATTTACTCATTTTTCGCCAGTTTTTTCGATTTAGAAATTTTCTCTCTATATTATAAAAAAAGTTTCACCGCCGCCGCCGCCGGTTCAAGAATTCTCCCCCTCAATTTTCCCCCTCATTTACTCCATCTCACCTACTCACTTGCATTTACTCTACACTGAAAAAAGACAGGCTCACCAGGATGACCTTCTTATGGACCTGTGCGACGCAACAGGTTTCGGGCTCAGGGGTTCGATTAAATCTAGCGATATCTCGCGAAACAAAAGAATACTCGCAGAAAATAGGCTTGTGCAACGCTAAAAGTAGACAATCGTTCGTTGTTTTTCGATATATTTGCGATACATTGTTTACTTCAATCGAACCTCTGGTGCCCCTTCTCGGTAAAGCACATGCTCGCTTGTGGTCCGTAGTATACTCTCATAAACGACTTGTGTTGAAATTTGAGGTTCTATTTCCCGACTGGAAATAGGAGGTGGCGCTGCCGTGGGCCAGCTGTGCTTGCCCTGCTGCCACCTAGGGGCTAAGCATGGCTGCCATAGTGGCATGTAATTGGACGCTGACACGGTAGCCGAAAATTAACTTGGCTGGCCGGTTGTTATTGATATTTTGAAATCGCAAATAACTTTAGTTGAATTTTACTTACGCAAAAAATAACGCATTGACCACGTTATAGTAACCATAAATAAACGGTACATCGATAAATTATACACTTTACACAGCAAAATTAGTTAATTGAACATGCGTATGTCAGATTAGATTTCGGGGTTATCGAAGCACATGACAGCCGTGGCTCAAGACCCCCCTACCCTAGCCTACGAATTTTGGATATATATATATATATATATATATATATATATATATATAAATAAAAATACGTATAGATGTATTTTTAATAGCACTTCTCAAAAATATTAATTATATAAATAGCACCCCCGTAGTTTATAAATTAAATAATAGGTAAAGATCGCGCATCTTATAACCTCGATATCTCTTCAGATACCTACAATTCGTTACTTCTTATAGTCTAAAAAAACTGCACCATTCGTGAATCTAATTGCACCATAGCTACAAATCCATAAAATGCAATATTAATTGCAAAAAGTTAATAAAACCCAATTTATCTATCGCCGAACTGCACGGCGTCTTGGCGCATACGCGGCGCAGATATTCTAGGTAGACACAATGGTTGAACAAGAGAAAAATAGAAAGCTAGCAAAGGTAGAGATCGCGATAGATATACAAACAATTAAAATGCAATAATTTGTAGAGCTGTCGATTTAAATGAAACGTTTTAGAAAGACAAATACAGAGATCGGAAATAGAGATGAAACCTGAAAAAAAAGATAGATATGCAATTCGGGATCAAGATGGTGATAAAGAAAATAATTAGAGATGAAGAAAAAGAATCAGATTAAAAGTTTGAGATAGAATTACAATTAGATTTCGGGATATCGATGGCTTTCGTGATAGACTCAGAGATAAAAGTAGAGATGGAGATGAGTAATAGGGGTAAAGTATGAAATATGAAAGGGGTCCTTATAAAGTAAGAAATACAAAAGGCATCCATACTTCCGAAGGTGCGCATAAAAGTTTAGGTTACAGATAGAGATAAATTAGACTAATCAGAGGTTTAGGTAGCAATAAAGATAGAGCTACATATGTAGTATTATCTTTATCGCTGGGTTTCTAAAAGGGTAGAAATATACACGAGAACAATTTCTGACATCATCCGCCTTTGAGCAAGGACAAAGCACCCCTTACTTTTAAGATACGGCTGCAGTTCCTGTTTCACAGGGTACGCAGCACAGTCTCAGGGAACGGTGCTGTCCGTTTCTTAGTGGCAGCCAGCAACTCGACATGTACGCATCGGCTTTTATTAGACCGCAGCTTAGCGGGCCGCAGCGTTCCCTGTCATCAATGTCCGTAGCTGCCATATACAGGGACAACTGCTGTACCTGGCACTGAGCGCTATGGTCCCTCTCTACGAAGAGCATTGCGCTTACGTACTTATGACGTTGTAGACACAGCTGCGATCAGAAATTCTCCGTGTAGATCCACATAAAACGTTTTAAAAAACATAGAGGCAATGGACCGGGTGTCAAAAAGAAATAGAAAATAAAGAAATAAAGACGAAAATTGGAATTAACATAGAGATAGTAATAGATAAGAAGTCTCAAAAGATAACAAAATAATAAAAATACAGATTTCAATATAGATGAAGTTCAAGCTAAAAATGTTAGAATTATATTAAAGATAAGAATAGAATTCACCATAAAGAAAAAGAGAGGGCGGGAATATGGGTAAATACGCGAATATGGGTAGAGATGTCGATTCCGACAAAAACTTAATGACGAAGATCGGAGATAGATGGGAAATCTGAGAATAAGGAGATAAAGACAGAAATTAGGAGAACGATGGAATTCGTGATAGATCCAGAGTCGTAGATAAATGTATAGGAATATCAATGTAATCAGAAAAAACGATAACATTAGAAATACGTTTGAACTAGCGCGCCACGCGCGGCCGCACGGCCGCGTTGGCTTGCCGCCTTGCATCGCGAAGCGAATTGATTGTTTAGGTATTTAGCATAGTTTAGAAGGATGGAGTAAGCTACTTAGAGCTTTTCTTCAATCTAAGCAATTTTCTTTATTGAGTATAGGTTTTTCTAGTTCAGTATATACACTTGAATTTTGAAAGTGAATTGTACTGATTCAGCTTAAAAGATTTAATTAATATAGCGTACGTCGTTATATGATGCCAAGTTACACGGATTGATACATTTTTTATAATTTAATTTAAAAAGTGGTTTAACTTTGTATATATGTATGAGATAAAGGCCAAAATATAACTTTCAGCTTTTAATAATATAGGAAAATTGCTGAAAATAATTGGGTTGGATGGGGCATGTTGCACCGAAGTTATTATTGAATTTATGTATCAAAAAATCGCTTTCAGGGTTGGGTATGTCAAAAAGTGTTTAAAAAAATGTTTGCCACGGTAAAAAGTTGTATTTTGAAAATGTTTACAACTTGTACATTTAACATTTTCATGTAAAACGTAAATCCTTAATGTTTTATGGCAAATAATTGGTTTCTAGCTGTAAAAAATCGATTTTGGACTGTAAACTCGAGTTATAAGCATTTTCATGATTTGATGTTAATGGGAAAAAGTTGTATTTTTCAAAGATCTATAACTTTTCCATTTAACTTTTTTTTGTAGAATGCTTAGAATTCGACTTAGGGTTAAAAACCGTTTTTAGCGATTTTTAGCAAAATAAATCTGTCAGCTTAGTATTACGAGGGGAGTTCGCACACAAATTTTTAGCCCGATTGATTAAAGTCTTTACGAGATAATCGCATCACAGGAACATTTTTATTTAAAAAACGCTTAAAAATCGAATAAATTGTGCCCGCATTTCAAAACGACGTAGAGGATCGGGATAAAAAAAATAGTTTTTTAGCTTTTGCAAAAGGAGACTTCTCCTAAAATTTCAGCCCGATCGGTCGAAAATTGCGTGAGATCTATTCGCTGTGAGCGCGTCGTTGGAGGGGAGGGCTGGCGCTGGCGTCACTTTTCACGCGTAATCTTATGGGATGTACTCTCGAAATTGATAATGGCGGCCGCTCGAACTATTTTTCGCCCATAAGATTTAACATGGGATGTACTCCGGAAATGAGGGCGCCACGGTATGTGCCCACAGCGAATAAGGCACTTCCGTGTCGCGGTCGTGCCTAAAAAGAGGACTGATACAGAAGTAGATAGACAAAGTTCAAGATAGAGATACAGGTAAGTCGCTAAAAGTTATAAAAATGTAGATCTATATAATAAGTTAAAGAAAGACAGAGAGACGCAATAGATACGGCATTAGAAATTAAACTAGAGATAAAGGTAACGATAGATTATCCTTGAGCGACAAATTAGTTTGAAAATGTATAGCAAGCAGAATTAGAAATCGCGACAGAGATCAACATAGGTAAAAAACAAAATCGATAATGAAGATGCAATCTGTGAACAGAAAGATAGAGAAAGAAATAGGGATGATAAATCGAAAGGATCAAATGAAAAGCTCAAGATAGAAATACAATGAGAATTTGGGATAACGATGGCATTCGTGAAAAACTCGGAGATAAAAATAGAGATAGCGATAAAGATAGGAACAGAGTTGGTGTAAATTATAAGTGTAAAATATGAAATTTGTTAACAAATTAATTGTGCTCGTATAGACCGATAGAGTAATTCTAACATCTTTTGTAAAATATAAAATTTAGATATAAAGTACAAGAGAATGATAAAGAAAGAGAATGGAATAGATTTTGGAGTTGTTAATGGATAGTCAGAGAGATGAACGAAGAAGTAAATTGATCTAAGCAGTCCATTATTGTACCGTGAGGTTAGCGCACGAGCGTAGCGTGTGCGATATACACGGTGCAATAATGGACTAATTAGGTCACGGATAGGCGTGACATAAACGCGGATTTAAGCCACACTGTGCTATAATAGTACATTACGATACGTGTGACTTAAATGGTTCTTTTTTACACGGCGCAGTTAGCACCCGAGCGTAGCCAGGGCGCTAAGCGCCGTGTAAAACTGAACCATTTAAGTCAAGAGTATCGTATAAAATTTTATAGCACAGACTGCTAAAATCCGCAAGTCTCGCCTATTCGTGACTAAAGTAATCCTTATTTGCACCGTGAGGTTAGCGCACAAGCGTAGCGAGTGTGATAAACACGGTGCAAAAAAGGACTACTTTAGTCACAGATAAGCGTGACTTAACAGCGGATTTTAGCCACACTACTATAAAATATATTAATGCATATTACTATATTAAACAAAAATCAATTGGTACAAATAAAAATTTATTGAAAGATAGGAACCATTAACAAAATGCAAAAAAAAAAACATTTTTCTCCAAATTACCGTGATTAATCGATCGATCTGATAAAGCTCTTCGAGTATAAAAACCCGACACTCGTAGCAAATAATCACCAGATGTCTCGTTATTGCTTGATCGCTCCCTTAAGCTTATAAAAGTTATCTGGACATGAGTAAAAACATCATGGGATCTGCTGCAGTTAGTGTGATGGGATTAGCTCTGATCAGTAACGCAAAGACCCGCAGAAGAATATTCAGGACTATAGATTGGGCGATAACACAACTTAAGTTTAATGTGCTAGCATGGAAGAGTATTCTTTGCGACCACCTGCAGAGTAGGTACAATCAAACAGGTAAGGATCTATATTGATATATTGATTCAATCGAAATAAAAGAGGACAAAGCGTTGAAAGTTATAGTCTTTTTGTATGTGTAACTATACAATAGTAACTTTAGCATTTATAATTCTTCTTAAAAAATATAGAATCCTTTACATAAAATCGATTTTTTTGCATTGAGTTTTTCTACACAAAATAAAATTAACGTTTCCAAAAAATTTAAGACACAATTATTTGGAGATTATAATTTTTCCAAATAATAAAAGTTTATAGAAGTTTAGAAAATCATCAATAAAAATGATTGAGGCTAAAAATGTTTGCCAAAATTGGAAGTACTATGGATGCATCCAGTTGGTACTTCCAATTATGGCAGTGTTCTACACCAGATGTCTTTTTAAAGTATAATATTGAAAATTTTTAATTACTTTTTATCCCATTATTTCAAAGTTTTATAAACGTTTTAGACACATTTGTAAAAAGTATTTCAAACGTAATTTAAACGTTTTTCCAACTTTTCATTCAAACGTTTAAGAAACGTTTTGTGTTATATTAAAGACAATTATGACGTGCTTTGATGTAATAAATCAGTCAGTGTATAAGAACAATATATTATACATTTTGATGTTATACAAAAGTTTTCAGTTGATAAACTATACGAAAGATAGAATGATAACTTAATTACATCTCATCGTCACAACTCTATTATGTTACGTTCGATCGATTATCTATTCTCGGCTATCTCCTTCCCATTAAACGCAGCCTTCACAACACGTGCTATGCTATAAGTAAAATATCTTAGAAGCCATCAAAATTTTCACGTTCATCAGAGATCATGGCAGCAATTGACCTTAGCTAAGAAATATTAATCCTATCCTGTATAACAATCGATATAGTCCTTATCACTACATCGATGATCATGATTTATTCGTTAAATATATTCAAATGATATTATTACGACAAAAATTCATTCTTTCTTTCAGATTTGCCAAAAATGTCCGGAAGAGTGGCAATAGTCACGGGCGGTGCTCGAGGCATGGGCGCCGAAATCGTCCGAATACTGCTAGAATGTGACATGGACGTCATAGTTGGTGAATATTTTTGCCCAAAATAAGCAGTATATTTATAACGCACATAATATAAGAATGAATATTATTTATTAATATAAACTTGAAAATTGATCGATATAAAATTTTTAGATGAGATAAACGTAATATTTAAATTATACATCGAATAGTAAGGCGATTTTGTTGAATAAGTAAAATCATTGACAATTCGAGAAGAAAAGTGATTAAATATAAGTTCTGCTTCAAAGCAAAAGTAGAAAGTGCGGCAAAGCGTACGTGATTATCCAGACAATACCAAATATTTGCTCAAGATAATCGATGTACGTAGTTTCACGCAGCTGAGCTGGATTACGATGTTTGGATACTATACATAAATGTCGGAATTTTTTCCTAAATAACATTAATTATGAAGCTTAACACGTTTGTGCAAATAATATTTGTACAAATTTAATTACGATGCGCTGAATGTATTCGCGATGTTTTTGTAATATTAGTACATCTCGAGGGATTAAATAAATACTTTCTCCAGTTTCAACGTAAAATAATGATTAGTTAGTAATGATAAGTAGGATTATTATTATTTTTTATTATACACTTATTATTTATTTTCAGCATGTCGAAACAAAGCAGCAGGTGAAAAAACTGTGGCTAAAATCAGAGAGGCTGGTGTTCTAACTGGAAAAGCAAGAGTAATGAAGTTAGACAACTCAAGTTTAGACTCAGTCAGAAATTTCGTAGAAGAGTTCAAGAACAATTATTATAAAGTGGATGTTCTAATCAATAATGGTAATAAAGCCCGTTTTCATTTTGCTAATGCATGACGATCCGTTCGAAGGTATATGAATTGTTTGTACTCAAAATAATTTTTTTCTTCCAGCTGGAGTAATGTTTGTTCCGTACAAAGAAAGCGACGATGGTTTCGAACAACAATACATAGTCAACTATCTGTCTCACTTTCTTTTGACTTCGCTGCTCGTGCCATTTCTGAAAAAGGCCGGAAGTTCCGATCTTTGTTCACGAATCGTCAACGTTTCTTCTTGTGCGCATCTATTGGGAAAAATTAATTTTAACGACATTAATAATAAAGAGTGCGTGTAATTTTCTACGAGTAGTATTTTTCACGCGTAAACGTATACGTTTAAAAATAAAGTAATAATAATCATTCTTTAATCTACTATCGCTTTCAGGGACTTTTTCGACACTGAAGCAGCTTACATGCAAAGTAAACTAGCTCAAGTTCTCTCCACAAAGTGGTACGCCAGATTCTTCGAGAAAGAATGCCTCAACATCAAAGTCCACGCGGTTCACCCTGGTATTGTCAATACCGACCTCTTCTTTCACGATCAAACATATCTCAAATATTATAATTATTTGAGAAATGTTCTTCTGAAGGTACGTTCTTGGTTTTGAGCAAATCGTGTATTAAGAGGCGTTTTTATGGCATTGATATTTTTAAATTTCTAGTCTCCGGCAGAAGGAGCCAAATCAATAGTTTACGCGGCCATCAGCCCTCGGGTAGAGGGAAAGAATGGACTGTATCTTAGCAATTGCCTCGAGGCTCCAGTTCACCCCACGGCTAATGATCAATCACTTCAAGATAGGCTTCTCGAGTACTCTCTCAAGCAAGTTCGGCTAGACGGTATTAGTACATAATTGCGGTACTTCAAAATCTACTTTTATTTAAAAGTTTTTTTTGTTGTTTGTGTACATATTATAATATAATCGTTATTGTCATTAATTTGCGCACAATTAAGAGGCCTCTTGAAAGATAACGCAGTAAAGAGTCTCGATAACTGATATGAATTCGTTTCTTTTTTTGGCATAAGGGGGTTTGGAGAAAGGTATCTTGACAAATTAATTAGTGCCACGAAATGTTGTGTTTCACGTAATTTTTATTTGCATTATTGATTTCGATTGAAATGTCTAACTTCAATTCAGCTTCGTCAATTTCTTTCACTTGTCATATAACAAATTCCTTAATGCCATGGGTGCCATTTTTTTTTTTTATAATAAAAAGGGTCACAGTGATAAAAAAGCTAATGTAAAAAAGCGCTGTTTTTAAAACGGAAAATTTCCATAGGTTTTTCGATAAATGGATGAGATTTAGTGGTATACATTTTTACAGATCGCTATTACGCTGGATTCGTTGATAATTGATAGTAAATGAATTTACAAGTATTTTGCAGTGAATTGATATGTTTAGTTTTTATAGTCTGTATATGAAAAGTTCTTTCACTTCTTTCTATATTTTATAAAACGGTGAAAATACTATTTCTTTTAATAATACGTAATAGTATAGTATCCGAAGCTTAATTATCCCTAATTAAAACACTTAAAACTAAACAACTTTCCTCTTTGTACATAATAATACACGTGGTGAATACTTGAAAAATGCGTAAAAATTTGTGATGTTAATAAAAGAAATGTCTTTTTAAATTAATATTAATCACATTGAATTTATAGTGTTTTTGGAATCAGAACAAACTATATCACTGTTTAACAGTAATAATTAATAAATTATTAAGAAAAACTAAAAAATGTATGAACAACTTAATTTAAAAGCCAACACCAAAATGCAAGCGATTTGCAGAAAACATCTGCCACTGTATCTTCGCACGGACTAGAGTGATCCTAGAACGCAATTTAATTCTTAAACAATGAGAAACACTTAATTGACTATTTTCAATAAATTAGAGCTACACAATTCACTAACTAAGTTGTGAATTGATATTAAATGTAACGCAATACCGAGGAAAACGGATCGTCGCTTCCCACAATGCTTAGAGATTTTAAAATTCAAAATTTCAATTATAATGAACTTTTAACATCCTATATAATTGACTATATTTTGAGTACCAATAAAAAAACATCACAAAATCAACATTTTAGGAAGGTGCATTTACATAAATACAAAAATTGTAAATAAAAAACCGCTGATGTCTAAAGATAATCCCCTAAATGTAATATAAATACCTTTTTTAAAAAAATAACTGGAATTTAAAAAACAATCTTAAAATATAACTTCCCTCAATTAGATGCTGTATAATTGTAAGCAATACGATTTCTTATACGCAGAGCAACAAAACTCACAAACGCAACGCATTGATTGATCACAAAACGAACGATTTTCGAGTCTTTTCCTCCATTCATACATGCATTCATACATTGACAATTTCGTTTGATAAACGAATATTTTGAGTTATTCGTCATTCTTTTGTATTTCTTAATCTTAAACTTTGTTAAAAAATGGAAAATTTACTAATTAGGATAGTCGACTGCAGCCGCAATTGCTAGAATCACCTATGGTCGTAGTTTTGCCGTTTATAGATGTTGCATTCTGCTCATATCTAGGCAATTCTTTGCATCGTGCTTGCTGTAAATCAATTATAGAGATTGTAAAGTAACTCATGTAGCTAAATATTTTTAAGATTCATTCAATGTATATATGTTATTTTAATGCTCTCTTCCTGAATTTTCTTCATGAGCATTTAAGTATTCTGGGAACAAGCTTTGAGTATATGTATAATATGATACTAAAAAATGAATTTACCTCCATTAATTCAGCTGCGATCTCCATAAACAATCTCTCAACATTCTCAGCTTCTTTTGCTGATGTTTCTAAAAAGTACATGCCATGCCGCTGTGCAAAATCTTCTCCAACATGAGTAGGAATTTCTCTGTCTTCTCTGTCTATTTTATTCCCCACTAGTATCCTCAAAACTTTATTACTCGCGTACTCCTCAATTTCCCTAAGCCAATCTGGCAAGCAGTCAAAGGTTGGTTGGCATGAGATATCATACACAAGTATTAACGCATGAGCAGAACGATAGTAACTTTGAGTTATAGACCGAAATCTCTCTTGACCTGCAGTATCCCAAATTTGCAACTACAAAAAAAACATAGACGTGAGCTATGGATGCAATCACTTGATTAGATTTTGCAAATATTACTTAGCAAACATGACTACCTTAACTTTCTCATTCTCAACTTCAACAGTTTTTATCATAAAATCTACACCAATTGTTGCTCCTTGACCTGGTGGGAACAGACCCTGAAATCATAAGACACAATTATGAGCATTTGAAATTCTTATGATGTTCCTAATAATACATAGTGATGCAGGAAAATTTGATACGTGATGTCATGCGAATTTCGAATTCCCTAGCAAAAACTGTACAGAATTTCACAACAAAGATCCTGCAGTAACTCTGTATAATAAAACATAGTACGCCTATCTCTAGCGAATGTATGTACACTTGCATTAGACCTACTCGAATGAATTTTTCATAACAAGCTTAATCATCCTTTTTATGCTCCGATTTACAGTTATAAGTTCATCAAGTGAATAATTAACCAGCAAAGGAAGCAAGGCTATATATATATGCACGCATCAGCTATTACATGCATACAACCCTGGACGCAACGCGCGCGAGAGCAGACAACAACAGCACTCGCGCGTTTTCTCCTGGCGATGACACAACGGCATTGAAACGAAAAGAATATTAAATCCTCAAAGTCGCATGACATGATAGAAGTTATAGTATAGGCGCATTTAATGATCACCTGCGTGAACCTGCGTACGAGGCAGGTCTTGCCAACGCCGGCGTTGCCGACGAGTACAACTTTGAAAAGAAATTTGTAGTCCTCCATGCCTTACGATGCTCCCGATCCTTGCATGGAAAAACTCCGCGGCCTTTGCGTCGAATTCCGGGGCCGAGAGCTGCACGACTTTCACTATATACACACTATACAACAGCCGAATTACGCGCTCCTCCCAGTTCCTCCGCCAGTGTGCAATAGTTATAACACCTGATCAGGTAGCTATTGGCTTTTATCGCTTCGCGTGCAGTATTCTATATACGTCAGCCTGAGTTTATCTGCATTTTTCCAAGACGGCTGGGGACAAATTTCCAGCTGAAGGCCGAACTGTAGACAATATTCAATTTAGACTGGGAGGAGTAGAGGAACTGCTGCTGCTGCTGTCGTTGTCATCGCTGATTATAGCGTTTCGCTCGGACGTCGTCCATCGGCGCACTGACGAGTGACGACGCGCGCGGAGAGCATGAGTAGCAGTCTGCTGCGCTGTGCGCTAGCTCTGCTGATTCGGGAACTGTCTATATATATATATATATATATATATATATATATATACACACAGAGTGGCAGTCCAATACGCTCGTTTTATGACGGAAATCTCGTCGAGACCCGAGGCGGTAAATTTTAAGTTTTTCCGAAAATTGTTTATTTGTTGGATTGAATCAAGTGCCAGGTTTGTTTTTTTCAATTAAAAGTATTTCGCATACTGCAATTTTCGAAATGCCACTGACAATCGTTATTTTTTCTAGCTTTTGGATTCATTTCTTAAAAAGGTTTTGCCACACGATGATTAAAGCCACAATCGCGTTAACCTCGATTTTTACTCCAATAATCTATATCAATCGTTTGAGCTGATAATAATAAGTAACGTGTCGGACTCGTCAACATGACGCGTAGGCGGTGTAGGTGAGTTCAGTCCGCACCGTAAGTATTGCGCCTGAATTTGCTGATCAAATGCAGCCAAATTCCAACTCCTGCCATCAGATGAGGTGACATAAGATCGTATGGCATCAGTTGCAGCACTTTGTGATTTGTTTACCTTCGTCATCTGTTATGTCAAAGCCATGTCGGACACGTGATTTTTCGAATTTACAAACGCTCAGAGGTTGAAAAATCGGAGAACAGGCGATTCCAAGTATTATGCGTGATTTATTTTATCCAATCAGAGATGGATCAGCAAAAACACAAGATTTGGTGAGTTTTCTTCAAAGTTTAAAAAATAACGAGGACTTAACCTCAAACAAAATTTCTGTTTACTTATTGTTTCGTATTATTTGTCATGTTAGCATGGTCTCCGATTTTTTCTATCCTAACATGGGCGGCGTGGAAGAGCACATTTTTAATCTATCCCAATGTCTTCTGGATCGAGGACACAAAGTTGTGGTTATGACTCATTCCTACGGCAACAGAATTGGAGTGCGATATATGACCAATGGCTTAAAAGTTTATTATTTACCTATTAAAGTATTTTACAATCAGTGTGTACTGCCCACCATGGTGTGTTCAATTCCTTTGATCAGGTATATATTCATCAGAGAGCAAATTGAAATCATACATGGACACTCTGCATTCTCAGCTTTAGCCCATGAAGGAATGTTGATTGGACGTTTGATGGGATTAAAGGTATATTTGTTAAACTTTGTAAAATATTTTATTGATCATGAATAGAAGAGTTAATAATTACTTTTCCCTTTAGACTGTTTTTACAGATCATTCGCTTTTTGGTTTTGCCGATGCTTCCGCTGTATTAACAAACAAATGCTTGGAAATATCTTTGGCTGACTGTGATCACTGTATATGTGTGTCACATACTGGAAAAGAGAATACTGTCCTAAGGGCCAAAGTACAGAAAGAAAGAGTCTCTGTGATACCTAATGCTGTAGACACTGCTTTATTTACTCCTGATATTAGTCAGAGAAGCAAAGATTTCAGTAAGTTGATACTGCCTTAACAAAATAATATTCTTTTTCAATAATTTAGTACAATGCTAAATATTCCTTGTGTTGTAGTAACCATAGTGGTAGTATCTCGTTTAGTATATCGCAAAGGTGTAGATTTTCTGGCATGTATCATACCAGAAATCTGTGCACGTTATGAAAATGTGCAATTCCTCATTGGAGGTGATGGGCCAAAGAGGTGGCTGATAGAAGAAATACGAGAAAGAAATCTGCTGCAACATAGAGTTACCCTACTAGGAAGTTTAGAACATTCACAAGTGAAGCATGTATTAAACAAAGGCCACATATTCCTTAATACTAGTCTTACAGAAGCTTATTGTATGGCTATTGTTGAAGCTGCATCTTGTGGGTAAAGTACATATATTCATGCACATTTGCAAACAAAGACAATTTTTACAATTTATTGATTAATTAAACTTCTGTTAATCTAGCTTGCAAGTAGTTTCTACCAAAGTCGGTGGTATTCCAGAAGTTTTACCACCAGATTTAATTTATTTAGTTGAACCAAACGTCCCTTCTTTGATTGAAGGATTAGAGCAAGCAATCTCTGACTTCCAAACCAATAAAGTGACTTGTCCCATAGAGGTGCACAGAAAAATAGGCTCCTTTTATAATTGGCATAACGTTACTAGACGAACAGAAATAGTTTATAATAGCGTTCGTAAGGAAGAGGAAAAGAAATTAGGCAGACAGTTATCAAGCTATATTCAAAGTGGTGTATTGCCTTATCTTCTTGTGGTAGCCTGGTGCTACATCGTCCTCCAGTTTCTTGAGTACTTTGTCCCGCGAAAGGTTTGTAATTTTTTATTTCAAACTGTTCTTAATTAGAATTTAAATTTCATGCTTTTACTTATTTTTCGAATTAATTTATTTCAGTACATTGATATTGCAAAAGATTACAAAAAATCTGCGAAGTCGTCTGAAAAACAGAAAACTAAACTGTATCAAAACAGTTTAAATTAAATCAGTCAAAATGACTTAAAATATTTTAGCTTTCAATAAACTAATTGTTACTGAATCAATGAGGGAATGCATAGAAAAAATTATTATCATACTGATAATAGTTTGAAATGTAAAAGTGTGAACATGAGTTATCTGTTACGTCCTAGTCCAATTGTACATACATATTGAATGTATACTGCTTATCAAAGTACAAAATATTCAACCAAATGCTTTTTAGCACAAATTAAACCTATGAAGTGCATTTGTATTTTTGTACGCCACTATGTGTACGTTTTAAATCATCTGCATTCGGTATTTATTCAATAATCAAGACTCGTGAAGATTTAGATATTTTTTTCAACTTATTTTATTACAATACAATTGTCGTTTCATTGCTTTGTAAAATACAAACTTCCGTTCTTCCTGGGCTAAATTATTCGTATAAAAATGAGAATAAAGAGCCCTGTATCGTTGGAAAGTAAATGTATGATGTTTTGTTTTTCTACAAACACAAGTCTTGTACAATCACATTTACAAACATGTAAGTTTCAGAATATCACTAAATTCATTTTGTCTCATGCATCATAAGAAATATGATAACGCTGATAAAATTAATGTTTTAATCTTTTGATATATAATACATTCATAATGATGGTTTTTTATAATAATGAGTTTTATTTACTATGTAATTACATTTAAGGTAAAAACCTAAAGCCTAAGCTTCATGTAAATTATGTAAAAAAACATTAGAGGATGTTTACACTTTCATTCCTGTTGATGTTTCAAAGTGTCGTATTTACAGATTATTGTTGAGGAGTCATTGTTGACGATCATAAGCGACAATAAAAATATTTGCATTTTATATGCTACGTATAATGCCTATAAATTTCATCCCCATGCATAGTACTCAATAGTTTTATTATCATGTTAAATAACTAAAACACAAACGAATTAGAAAAACTAATTTTAATGAAGCATAATCTTTATTAAAAACAGAAAATTATAAAACAAGATTTAACAAAATTAAAAATCCAGATCGAAAATATAATAATGTTTATTCTGCCATGTTGTTGTAAGTTACATTCAATAATAATATTCATAATTATTATAATAAAGATAATATTGATACAATATCAATCATTATTCATTCTCGTCTGTTTAATCATCACTGTATTATTGTACAATTGGTTTTTTACATAAATCTTTCTTAGTCAAAGATCATTGCTTTTTCTGAACAAAATGTCACTGGAAAAATCAACGATCTTTGGTTCAACAACCTTTACAACATTACAAACGAACAGACTTGAGGCGAAAGTCGACGTTTACAACGAGAATTTTTCAGCTCGTGATAAAGCCGTCGAATTTCAGAAAATGCTCGTCTTTAACTTCTCTTTTACTTACCATAAAAACTGATTTTGTCGACTTTTAGTAGGTCGATTTAACTTATCGGCATATTTACAAGTCACAGTAATCAAAAAAGAAAAAATTTACGCAAATTACTTTTTTTACTTCAAGTTCTAAACTTTATCTCACAGCTCATGCACCTACAATGTTTATAACAAATTAAGAGTTCACAGGGACATGCACATGATCATTTTTCACTTTCGAAAAATGAAAATTTAAATAATTTACAAAAAATTAATATCATGAAAGAGCAAAGTAGATTTCATTATCGTAGTAAGAGTAAAATAGATATTGTAATATTTAGATTTAATTAATAAATTACAAAATATGCAGCATTTGTGCAACATTTGGGATAATTCAGTATGCAAGAATTGTACAAGTGTATAAGTAAGTGTATAAAAGGTGCACATGGTTGATTTTATTTTACTCTTATTAGGATTTATCAAAATGCTCTTTCAAATATGTATTTTAACGTTTTATTTTTCGTCAGATTTTCACGATTTCTTTTCTTAATGAAAATATAATATTTATCAATACTTTATTAGGGGTTTCCTTTTGATAATTAAATTAGAAGAGCACGAAGAACATTTTGCTGTAATTTTAAATATTTGTTGCAATTTCAAAAAGGTATGATTTTTGAAATTACTTTTATTATTAATATTTTTAAATAATGGTTAAGCGCTTCAGTAATGCTCTTTTGTGAGTATGTAAATAATTGTATCAAAGTTCTTCGTGCAAAAAGCACATTTAAGTTTTTTGATAAAAGTATGCAACGTTTAATAAAGTTAAATGATTTACTTAAATTTATATACTCTTGCGTAATGAACGGAAGATGAATTTTATAGGAAAAAAGACTCGTATAGAGAAGTAGGAAAATAGCGTCTTATCAACTAGAAGTGTACTTTCTTTCATCGACGCTTCGTTATGTATCTAATTAACAATATTCAATGGGCATATGCATGTGCCTTAATAGATGATCTCATATCGTTTTTGTCGCCTGAGTGAAAGAATAAAAAGATTAGATTTTACGAGTTCTCGACTTTTTTTTTTGTAAATCCAAGAATAGATTTGGGAGTCTCCGTACAAGTTTTCACAGAAAATCTTATGGTGAGCGGAGTATCCATGTCGAGTAACTTAAAATCCTGCTTCGGATAGGATGCGAGAAAAATAAATAAAAAGTTCATTTGGGACGAACCAAAAATATGAAGAAGAGTATCTTTGAAATGAACGTTTGAGATCCACTCAGCTCTTGTTTATACGCTATCTGCGTAGTCGCGATCTCCGACATTGATGCGATCCGGTGCAGACATGACACTAAAACCGAGCATTTTGCTATCTACTTTGAACATTTTACCCTTCTTCGGTTTCTTGGATTTGCTCTGAAATCGACATCAAAGATTGGTTAAATTTTAAATTATTTTCAACAAAAAGAAATTACTTAGCGACATTAGTAACATACCTTTACTTCTTGAAATTCTGTAGAAGTGTTAGGATTGATAGCAGGAGCTGGTTTACATAAGTCATCCGCTTGAGTCTGAGGTCGTTGGGAAGATCTCCACTTGCTACGCTTTTCCAAAAATTGTTTAGCAAATTCGGAGCATTGTTTGCTGTCGCCCAGATACATGCGAACGTATTCTTTAACCTCGTATGCTGCTTCAATATCACGTAAGAAACCAATAAACGTAGGTACTGAAATGATTAGAATGCCATTAAAAAAATGATGATTTAAGAAAGTTCATAGCTGTCATTACTTTTCAGCATATATTTGCAAGAATGTAACCATAGATTGTCGATTGTAAAAAAATAATGTTCTTATACTAACTATCTACTGAGACTTCAAGACCAGTTAAAGTCTTGCTACACCATTGGGTAAAATCATCAGTCTTGGCAGTGTTCTGTTCGAAAAGCTTCTTCACCAATTCTTCGTCCTTCTTATTTTTACTCTTAGCCACTTTGTTATTCTGCTGTTGCTGTAGCTGCTGTTGCTGCTGTTGTTGTTGTTGTTGTTGTTGTTGTAGTTGTTGTTGTTGCTGCTGCTGCTGCTGCTGCTGTTGAGCAGGTGACTTAACCATATTAGGTTGCTGCTTTTGCGGGGCTTTAGGAGTAGAAGCCTTTGGTACAGGGGCATTAACCTTCGGAGCTGGCTCGTCCCAGAAGCCACCACCTCCACCAGAACCATACATTTGATTACCAGAGTTCGAGGTACTTGACCAGGTCAAGCTTTGGGATGCTGCTCCCCAAATGCTAACGTTCTGAAGAGTCACTGTGGTCTCCTTGTGACTGGCTTTCTCTTTTTCCTGTCGCTCTTTTTCTTGCTGCTAAAGTTATTTACATTAAAGATAGTTATTTTCAGTGCTCTAAAAATCTCGTGACTTGAGAAATCAAAAACAATATTGACCTTAAGCTTAGCGATTCGCTCTTGCTCTTCCTGTTGAATCTGAGCAAGGCTCTGCACCCGATTCACGTTATTAACAGGTGCACTTTTCTCGGCCCATTTGAATTGGAGGCGTTTTGCAGAATCCGCAAGAGCTTCCTGAGCTGCTTCAGCTGCTTTTTGCTGAGCCAACTGCTGTTGTTGAAGCAACTGTTGAAGACGCAGTACTTCCTATTGTTTTTATCAAAATATTTTAAATTTCATTTCATCATTACTACGCACGATAGTTTGGTAAAAAGTCACTGATTACAAAAACTTACAGCCTTTTTCTCTCTTTCGAGCCTCTGAATCTCGGCTAGAGAAGCTTGAGCAGTTGGTGGGGGAGCAGGTGGTGCCTGAGCCCAAGGAGCTTTGCTGCGTTCTTGCAATTTTCGAAGTGCTTCTGCTTCTCGTCGTCTTTGTTCTGCTTTTCTTGCTTGCTCCTCAGCTTCAGCTTTTTTGCGAGCTTCTTCCTCTTTTCTAAATATAATATATTAGGCACATTAAAAAATACCAAATCAAACGATTGATTACTGTAAAGTAGTTATTTCAGACAAACCTCAATCTCTCTTCTTCCTGCTTGCGTTGCTCTTCTTCCAACTTCTTGCGTTTCTCCTCTTCCTTTCGAAGCTTCTCTTCCTGCCTCTTTAACTCTTCACGCTTTCTTTTCTCTTCCTCCTGCTTCTTTTTATTGGCCTCTTCATCTTGTTTCCGTTTTTCTTCACGTTTCCTTTCCTCCTCCTTGCGTCGTTTTTCCTCTTGTTTTCGTTGCTCTTCTTCTTGTCGTCGCTTTTCCTCCTCCTTGCGCTTCTTTTCCTCCTCGCGCTTTTTCCGCTCAGCCTCTTCACGCTTGGCTGCCTCCTCAGCCTTCAGTCTTGCTAGTTCTTCCTCCTGTTGACGCTTGGCACGTTCTTGCTTCATCCGCAGCTCATCTTGCTTGCGCTGCTGTTCAACCTCCGCCTCCTGCTTGGCACGTGCCTGTTGCATTCGCTGCAACTCTAGCTCTTTTAGTTTACGCTGTTCTTCCTCCACCATTTGTCTTTGCTCTTTCTGTGATTCATCCGAATCAATATTTAAATACAAATAGGGTTAATGATTCATTTGACTTTATTAAACAAGCAAAAATTGTGTGGTTTGATAAATAAATAAATAAATTACCAATATTTGTTGCTCGGTCATCATCTTCTCTTTATAAAAATCTAGCAATGACTTTCCGCCAGGCATTACAGCAGGTTGCATTGGATGAACGCCACGAACCTACGTAATCATTTACATTTTGATCAGGAATATATAGGAAGGGTTCAGGACAAACAAAAAATCAACAACAATTCCTACTTGCGAAACCCAGTCTTGGACGCGATTGAAGGTGTTAGGATTCAAAACAGGCTGCTGCCAAACAGAATCTATTGGTGGTTGTGGTTGTGGCTGAGGCCGTTGCTGCTGCGCCTGGGCGCTGAACTGCCTCATCCACTGTTTGATCGGGTTATCATCCTGAAGCTGAGATTGAGACTGGGGCTGAGGCTGTGGTGGACTTGGAGCTATTGGAGCCTGCGGCATTGGCGGCAAATTTCGCATGCCGCTCATTTGCTGCATCAGTTGCTGGATCGGGTCTATCGGACTACTTTGCATCGACTGCGTATTCACTGGGTGCGAATTTTGCGCGGGAACATGCTGGGCCTCTGCCTGGGTCTTTGCAGTCTGGAAGAAAATAATTTGTATCACTAACGGACCCAATTCAGATCGACGTGTCTTAATTATTATTTTTAGAACGTCTATTTTCGAACCATTTTAGTATATCCAAAATAGTCTAAGTATTCCATTTAAAGTTAAATGAAAACATTATTACAGTATTTAATTATTACCTGGTGGAGCTGGGGGAAGAGTTGTAGAACCGAATTGGATGGTGGCGCTGGTGGAGGAATCGTAGGTATAAAAGTGCTGGGAATCACAGGCGGCTGTAACGGCGGCAAATCCGCAAGTTCGGGATCGATCGATCTAACGTATTGTAGCACCAATTGATTCTGCTCGACCGGAGTGAGACTCGACCACTGCTCACTCTGCGATAGCTTATTGATGGCACTTGCCCGCAGTTGTTTCAGGAACATATGCTGATTCTGAAGCATCCGGTACTGCTCAATTTGATAGAGCATCAGCGGATCCAACTGATTCGCAGGCTTAGGCAGAGCGCTGGTGACCGGTAGACCAGTTGGTAAGGTGCTTGCCATACTTGGTAGAATCGTATCTGTCAACTACAAAAAAAGAAGTGCATTTTTACAGATAATACATTAATTTCTCAAATACAAACGAATGAAAATCTATTAAATAGCCACGAGTAATAACGATAGCCGATTAAATAAAACCTTTCACTTTCTAATTTCAAGTGCAAACGTTTTTAAACGTCATTTAGATTACGTACCTTGAGTGGGGGGAAATTGGCACCAGGCTTGAACGGTACCGTGCCGCAAAGATTAACGAGATCCCCTAAGGTTGTATACCGCTCGTCACAAGTTCTCCTCACTAATAAATTAGGTGCAAAGTAGCCTTGCTTATGCCACTCAGCCATCTCGCTGGCAAGAAAAGGTCCTTGAACTTCTCCCTGAGGATCCCTGTAGTACCACTTTTCCTGCACGATGGTGGTGCTCTGCATAACAGTCGCCACTGCAGGGTCGATCACACCCTGATTGACTACTACCGATGAGGTAGCCGCAGACTTAGGCAAAACTGGCGGTGGCACACTCATAGGCGGTTTTTCATCCCCGAGACCGGCACTATCTATGAGCTTCGCAACCTCTTCCTCCATCCTGTTCAGATGATCCGCCTCTGTTGATCTCTGCTTATCCTCTGTTGGCCCCTCAATAATACTCGAATCCGCGCTTGTTGGAACTGATTGAGATGGTTGATGCTGTAGCTGTTTCTGTTGTTGAGGAGATTGCTGCTGAAGATCTTGCTTCATTTGGAACACCTCTTGCAGTCGCCTGTATATCTCCTGTTCTCGCTTAGCCATCTCTATCATATTGCTTGCTTGCTCAGGATCAGCCTCATCTGGTACCTCCGAGAAAGTAGAAGATTGGGTTTCTGCTTTTGCCTTTGACTCTGCCACTTTTTTTGGACTTTCAACTTTCGATTTGGCCTTAGAAGCTAATAAAACACGATTAATTAAAAAACGTTTGATTAGTGGTAAATCATAAGCTAATTATCTAAACCAACCATTGGTTTGAGCTTGCTCTTTCTGTTGTTTTTCCTGCTTCAATGCCTTCTCCTTCTTTTTCGATTCAGCTACACTCGCACTTGTCTTGCTGCCACCACCACTGCCAGCATTGTTGGTTGTTGCTTGAGTCTTTTTGGGAGCTGGGCTACTGGGTACCGGCGGTGAACTGATCGGTGACAGACTACGTCTAGACTCCTTTTCGGCCGATGTATACTGGTCCTTCGACTCAGAGGAGTACACAGACTTAGGTCGTTCACCATTCAATGAACGTTCAGCCTTGGTCGAGCGAATGTTCCCACCAGAAGCAGGTGACGACTTAACGCCATTCTTTGAGTGCGGCGCGTTCCCTTCGGAAACGCGACGCACTCGTGAGCCTCGTTTGCGCTCCTGGTAAGACTTATCACCTGGGTGATCCTCATCGTCATCCGAATACATGCCGTGGAATGCACCAGACGCATCAAAACTACCGCCACTCTCACTTGGGTTTTCAGTTGCCCTGCAAGTAAAAAGAGATCACTATAAGGATATCCTACTAGGAGATTTTTCTCATATTTTTTGTATGATTGTTATCTCAGATATGATTTTCGCTCTCGGGGATTTTGTGTCAATACACTCGAGGCAAACGCAGAGTATATAAATACGTCAATGCAACTGCCGAATGCTCAAAATTGGCTAGTTTTCTTCATTGATAATACTTGAAATTTAGTCTGGGTTTTCTATTGATAAATTGTCAAACTTTATACTACAAATATGAATTACTGCTTTCCCTTAGCCTAGTCAGCAAGTACTCATTAAAGATTACTAAAATAAAGAAATAAATATGTATTTACCATTCTGGCAGATTGTCATGGTTATCATGGTGATTTGAACGATTTCTGCGCAATGGTGGTGGATGAGGATCAAAAGCTCTGTTACCCCCTTTATGATCCCAACGCTCTCCTCTCTTATCGTCATCCCCATCAGCTCTGTCTTTATCAGCATCACGCCAACTGCCCTTTCCTAAACCTAAAATTTCAAATCAAATTTTCAAACATCAAAATCTTTCTTATACATATATACACAATTACTTTAAAGAGGTTTTATAAGTTAATGAAATATTGAAGCATACATTCATACATTTTTTAATTGTAATGTTTACCTCTATTTTCTCTTGAATTCATACGCCATCCATCTTCGTCTTCTCCCCCCCCTCGATGACGCCTCCAATTACTTTCCATAAGGGAACCACCACTAGCACCACGACTTAATTCTTTTCTAGGACTAGTAGATCCATTCCACTCTACTGAATCTACAGCCCCATTTCTTTCTGACCAGCTACGATCAGCTGGAGGCCTATCAAATGCTCTGGTTCGTGCCTGAATTAAAAATTTATATTATTTACTCACTTTCATGAGAAAACAACAATTTTCAAAACATGAGGCAGAATATTTACTGGAAATGGTTGTGACTCATTTCTAGGACTGTCACCCAAATCATCAAAGCCAGCTCCACGATAAGTTCTTCCACTTCTACTTCGTCCTCCCCGATCAACACTTCCACCTCTTCCCCTACCAGTGCTAACAGATACTCCACCATTCCACAAACGCTGTTAAAAAATTTTGTTCAACTATTTGTATAAAACAACTTACATTAAGTAAATAATTGAAAAAATTTTCAGGCAATAAATGTTTTGTAAAAGAAGTAAAACAAATAAAGAGTGAGCAAATCTTACTGTTTCTTCCTCTGTCATTTGAATGAGAGCCAGTGGTAACTGAGTTTTTGGGACGTAAAGTCCTGCAAAGCTGATCAATGGCTCTGGTGGTTTATAGTTACGGTCGAATAGAGCAAGCATCTCCTCTCTACCGTACCTATGTTCCGCCAACTGATACCGGGGAGTTGTGAGACTTGCGCCTCCTCCACCGGAATTACAGCCATCTCCCGCTAAATTGCGTAACCTGCAAATAATACAGTTCAAATGTTCAAGTCTAATCTTTTTCACAGCGACAAACATTCATCCGCAAAGCCGTCATTACCATTCTGGACCAAACTTCAGAGAATCCGTCATGATGCTAAAATTCCTGAAAATGAAAAAAATTTTCAACAAATAAAAACGATGGCTACAACCTTGAAGCACTGTGCTTTGACATTTAATCAGATGTAAGATTACAACAATGCCACATGTGTTATGATCACAAGAGTTAGTTGCTTTCCTAACACAGGTGAGACAGTTTGATGGAATCAAACATCTGCTTATTTAGATACTCAGCTCCGGCATTTTATTTTTAAACACCGACGCACTCACGCGATTTTCAACGACAAACCAAATAAGCTCTTGACCAAATCCGCGGAAAAAGCGAGTCTCGAGAAGCCGAAAGTAGCAACAAGGAAGTATGTCTTACGCGAAATACGCCAAACAGGATCCCGCGGCAAAACGAACAAAGAAAGGCCCTTTAAACTCCGCACGCCAGGCTGCGTTGAATTCCGACTGCCCCGAGAATACTTTTGCCCAACTATTTCGTAAACGACAACAGATCGTCCCGTTCCAATGAAAGGCTCGATCAAAGCACGCTAATCAGCGACTCGCAAAAGAGGCACAACCAGAAGACGATAAAAGACGCACATAATTCGTATAAGGTCAATGTACAATTACGGCCCGTCCGTAGACCTTCCGTCCGCTCACGAGTCGCGAAGCCAAGCTTCGTGAACACGTCCCCCCGAGTCTGAGCGCGATCCTCGCCCTCTAGCCTCTCGAGCTCGTGGATCGGGTTTAAAAAAGACTCGAAGTCTCGGATATCCGGGCGAGCCGTGTGTGTGTGCCGAGCCAAGGTGGCAGCGTTAACCAAACTTTTTTCATGTGCGACGACGCCGCGATCGCCCGAGCGAGTCGAGACTTTTTACTAACAGCGGACGTCGCTTGCGACGCAGAAGCTCGCACGGAGCTGAGTGTTCGAGGGTCGTGGATGTGTCGTGTAGCCGAGGAATACCTTTTTTTACTTCGAAAATCACCGAGAGCGAATGATACAACACACCAATATGGCCGATACGAGCTTTTTGGAATAAAAAGTCGCCGTGGACTGCTGCTGCGAAAGAGTAAGTAAGTAGTGTGCTGCTGCGATGCTGCTTCTGCGGTACGCGTGCGTGGATTGATATAGAAGAGTTGAGTAGAAAGAGTATATACCTAAGTAGTTGTAGCGAACCGCGCCAGGCGAGAGTCGCGAGAAACGGGGAATGGATGAAAGATGTGTACCGCGGACCGCGGTGGTGGAACGTTATTGGACGGTGGCGACACCTGCAACTGTTGGATTTTCTTTTTGCTCGCTGTGTCTGTGTGTGTATAATGTATGTACACTTTGACGCCGCGGATTGGAGGCGTCGAGTGAGTGTATTGTTGCATATCGAGCGAGATTGGCGAGAAGGAGAAATTTCGATTGCGGATATTATACTTATAACTTATACAGGCGGAGATTTTAATTTTTCGTAAATGTAACTCGCGGCTTGCTGATGTACCGTTTTTTGTTTACTTGCGGCTGTTTCAAGAAGCCGCGATACTTTGGAAAAATATGCGCGAATTGCCTTGAACAGTTTCTTTGTCGTCAAGAGATTACAAGGGAAAATTAACGTTGGTAAATAAAATCTCAATACCACACTCTTATTGATAAACATTATTGTATTATTGTTGTTCAACTTTATACACGTGAGACCAATCACCTTATATCTATACATCGTGACACTTTCCGAGAAAAATTATATATAATCATTTCCTAAGAACGGAAAATGTCTTGAGATTCTACGTTATAAGTATAATTAAATACTGAAATTTGTATCAATGACATATTATGTAGATTTAAATGATATATTCATTTAATAGGAGGGATTATTGCTTATTGCAATTTAATAAGCATATAGTAGCGAAAAAGCCGAAAAACTGATTTCGACTCGTGCAAGCTCCCGCATATAGGACTGTTTAGCTCACGCGAGCTTCGAATGTCATGTAAGGTTGCTGCGTTAACTCAATTAAGTTTACGTGGTAAGATATTATTTTTCTAATTCAAATCGATTTAATTTGTATCAAATTTTTCAAAAAATAAATATGGAACATGAAAGGGAAATAACAATGTTTAGGATTATAAACAAACAACAGTTTTTATTCTTGACACTGTGTTACAGAAAAATACAAACATATCTGCTGACCTAATAATTGCGAAATGTATACACTTAATCTAGGTATTTATTAAACAAAAGCATTGTTAGCATTGCTTTGTATGTATATATTAGAAAAAGAGATTGTCTAATTGGTACAGGTATAGAAATAAGAATGTAAAATCTCAGCCATTTGACTTTACTCAATCCATAGAAACAAGGAGATCTGTTAAATGAACTCTATTGAGAACTCAACAATTTAAACAAAGTAATGTGGCTTTTTGACTATTATTCCATACTCAGCTACTGCTGGAGTCAAATCTTCCATAGTGAGAGTATACCGCCTGTCTTTGCCTTTCGTTTTGGTATTTTGATTAGCACCTCTTGTTTTGCAGTGCTGGAGAGCATCGTTGGCTATTTCGGAGATAAATTTTTGGGCTGCTAGCGAAACTAATCTCACTCTGAAAAATATATTTTTATGTAAACAAGGCATTTAATTTTATGAATGCAATTAAATATAAATAATATGAAAAAACTTACATCCTAGGGTCTGTTGTGTTAAAACCAGCAGTATGCAAGTAATGCTCGCTAATAGCATCTGGAATCTGGAATTTTACACATTGATCAAGAACCGAATAATTTTGCCAACACAACTCATTCGAAAAATCGAGATTATATTTACCGTCGGCGTGTAGTCCTCTAATTGTAGAAGAAAATCTGACAGAGGTTGGCCTGCAGTCTTTACATCGTCTGTCACAATTTGGTCTTCGCTAGTGTCCATATCGTTATTGTCTGCCATTTTTGTAGCTATCAATGCGACGAGAAATATCGGCACACAACGGATTTTTGTTCAAATCAACGAAAAACACTCAATACACTGTGTTATTGAAAAGACAAACTTTGTCTAACCTCAAATAAGGTTGACCGTGATGCGGATTGATACACACTGACTGACGTCGTAGCGTCGCAGTCCGCCTGTCTGTGTCCGCAGTGTTTTTACAATAATTACTTACGGATACGTAGTAGCTAGAGTGGGGGGAGTGGAATCGAACGAAGCGTAGTTCGGGATTGGTTCTTAGAATCGATAGCTGGACAGTTTGGTGATGCAGTACTCGTGCGCGATTGGACGTTTAAGGTCTTCATTCAACGTGCATTCCTAAATGCATCACAATCCACAATTTTAGACAGTTTAGTCAGTTTAGTGAAGATGTTAATATTTTATTACCATTGTCAACAATCAAAAATAGTGAAACCGTAAACATAATGACATTACGTGTGTGTTCTTAAAAAAAGTGATTTGATCATCAGCTCACCAGCAGATTCTTGCAAACAAAAATGAGAAAAAACCGTTCACTCTACGCGTCGAAAAGCGCAGTTTGCAAACGGAGCCTCAGCCGCGAGAGCCCGCAAGCTCGGTGAGAAAAGTTCGATTTTTGGTTGCTTCGGATTTTGGCAAACGGAGCGGCATGGATTGACGTCGATTTTCGAAGATTTTACAGTAGTGATTTACATTTTTGATCATTCGAACTTTTTGCATTTTAACTGTTAACTGGAAGACTCAATCGAAGCAAGATGAAGCAGATCCTGTGCGGAAAATTCGGGTGAGCTTTTACCCATTTTTTTCGTTACCCGGCATGATTTTAATGAGTGCACAAAATGTTTATAAGATATTTTAGTAGTGCACAATTTTTTGATATTGTTATGTGATACTGTAGGCATTGATAATCGCCCTTAACATGTAACAGATCGTGTGAATGCAACGTTTCTGTAGAACTGAAAATTTCTAGGTTAGGTCCCTTACTTTACAGTTGTTACAATAATTTCGTTAAAATGCGACGTCAAAGTTAACAATAACGTTCGAAAAACCCTAACCGTACAAAATGATTCGGAGTTTAAGTGGTGATCATTGCTTACAATGACTGATTATGCAACTGATGTTTATGTTTGCTCCTATTTGATGTCCCCTCTTATTATCTCTTTAGGTACAGCGTTTTGCTGGTATCCACAACGTCACGTTATCCAATATCCATTGTGGGTACACGTTACTTGACATCGGGCAAGTTTAGGTACTGCAAACCCTTGCTGGCATCCCCTCAAGCTCGTATCCTAGTGAATTCACATCGGAAGTATGTAATGGTTGTTACCAAGATTTTGAGAGGTGCGTTGAAGATACGATATCTCCTACTTGGAGGAGCAGTCGGTGGAGGAGTCACATTGCAAAAAGTACTTTTTATTTTTAAAGATAACATACAATATTTTTTCTTTGACTGTCATTAATTTATAAATTTCTCATGTAGAAATATGAACAGTGGAAGGAAGGGCTACCAGATATGTCTTGGATGAATGGCTTAATACCTAACGATCAGCAATGGAAAGATTTCCGTGGTTCATTAATGACTATTAAAGATACCTTAGCTGATAAAGTTGAAATAGGTATGAGATTAAACTAAACTCTTAGTAATTTAATTACATACTAAATTGATAAATCCATTGTAAACAATC
The DNA here is from genome assembly GCF_009193385.2 of Nasonia vitripennis. Taxonomy (NCBI): domain Eukaryota; kingdom Metazoa; phylum Arthropoda; class Insecta; order Hymenoptera; family Pteromalidae; genus Nasonia; species Nasonia vitripennis. The sequence continues at coordinate 12,678,326 of NC_045757.1, forward strand.
TATTGATGAATGTAATTAGATCCACGCATTAAGGAACTAGGCGAAGCAAAATATAGGGAATATAGGAAATGGTTCAACGAGAGATTAGATGATGCTATCAAGGCTGCTGAATCTAGAAAAATTGAAGATAGTCCCAATAATCAAAATAGTAATTCATCAAATCGTGAGTCATGATTTGACTTTTTCTTTTCAGTGTTCCTGAAATGCCTGCATGAGTTCCTGATCCATCCGGCCTCTTCATGATATCCTCATTTCCATTCTTATGCATAACAATTTTCACCATCTATAAGACCAACATTCCCAAGACTTGAAACTTTGTGTAAGCTAAAAATATCATTTTAATTGGATGTTGGTATTGTACTTGGGATCGTTTAATTTTTCAAAAGACAAAGTATTTTTAATTCATCATTTTTATTTTGCTTTAAACACATTAATTGTTAACATTCAAACATATAGAAATAACAATGATTACATTGACAATCAATGCAGTCTCTGTCGCAATTTAATTTATAATTTGGTCTGTTCTGTTCAGGTGAAATAGAAGTGATCACAGCCTTTGCAAACCAAGTTTATTCAGGTGTGTAAGAAAGAAAAAAGCATAAGAGCATAACCTTTATGTCCATCTGTCTGTCCATTCAGCGTTATGCACTTACTGACCAAAATTTGTAGTGTTTCATTATATCTATTTGAGTATATATACTGAATGGGACAGACCCTTCTATGCTTTGCACATTTCAGAATCGTATAAAATTTTAGTTTTTTGTATTATTAGTTGTTTTTCATGCTCTTTAGATCATGTAGAACCAGAAATATCTGTTCCAAAGTAGTATTTATCCAAAGTCGTTCAAAGCAAAAAATGTACATACTCACTACAATCAATGTGTTGATTAGCATTACATAGGTGTGTTCACGTTTTGTAGATGTCAAAGATGAGATAACGAAAAATACGGTAGCTTTCGCGTTGCCTGCAACTGCTGAAGACGAGGATCGTCGAAAAAGTCGTACGTTTTGCATTTTTTTTTCTTCTTTATAAAATAAGCAAGGGAAAGTACTCTATTTATCATTCCATTCCATTATTTTTAGAATCTTCCCAGCAGAGGATAGACGCGATGCATGACGAAGTGATGCAAATACAATCGAAATACCAACGGGAACTTGAAAGGCTTGAACGCGAAAATAAGGAATTGAGAAAGCAGATGCTGCTCAGGGGAAATTTCAAGCAAAATAACAGAAAAATCAAGAAATCACTAATCGACATGTACAGCGATGTTTTAGACGAACTTAACGATTACGACAGCACATATTCAACTGCCGATCATTTGCCGCGTGTCGTGGTTGTCGGAGATCAAAGTGCTGGAAAGACGTCTGTCCTCGAGATGATCGCTCAAGCGCGAATATTCCCGAGGTAAACAAAGTTTTTTTTTTAAGTAAAGCGAAATGTAAACTTTTTGAAGTATGAAAATTCATTTATGAATAAAATTCTTCAGGGGTGGAGGCGAGATGATGACCAGAGCTCCTGTAAAAGTTACCTTAAGTGAAGGACCTTACCATATCGCGCAATTCAAAGACAGCACAAGAGAATTCGACTTGACCAAAGAGTCCGAGTTGGCGGAACTTCGCCGTGAAGTCGAGCTGCGTATGAAAAACAGCGTGAGAAACGGAAAAACTGTTAGTCAAGATGTCATTGCGATGACCGTTAAGGGCCCTGGCCTCCCGCGTATGGTTCTAGTCGATTTACCAGGAATCATCAGTGTAAGCTAATGGGTTTCTTTCTACACTTATTTAGGTGAAAAAAAAAATAGTTTTAAGTAACTTTGAACTTCTTTGAAATAGACTCAAACCACCGAAATGGCAGAAGATACTCGAGATGCCATACGTCAAATGACGCAGCAGTACATGAGTAATCCAAATGCAATTATTCTTTGCATACAAGATGGGTCTGTTGATGCGGAAAGGAGTAACGTTACTGATTTAGTTTCCCAAATGGATCCTGCTGGCAAACGAACTATTTTCGTTCTTACTAAAGTTCGTATTTTTGATCCGTTATTTGTTTATATAGACAGTAACTAAAAATTATACCAACATAAAAATAACTTGATAGGTAGACGTGGCTGAGCAAAACATGACAAATCCCGAGCGACTGAAGAAAATTTTATCCGGAAAACTGTTTCCAATGAAAGCATTGGGATATTTTGCTGTGGTTACTGGTCGGGGAAGGCAGGAAGATAGCATTCAAACGATAAAGGATTACGAAGAGAAATTCTTCAGAAGTTCTAAGCTATTTAAGTAAGCTAATTTAGATTGAATAATTTAAATAATGCTTCGTTAACGTTTTATCGAAATTAATACTACGATTACGGATTTAGGGATGGTCTGGCCATGTCAGGTCAAGTCACTACTAGGAATTTAAGTTTAGCTGTTGCTGAGTGCTTTTGGAAAATGGTGCGGGAGACTGTTGAGCAACAAGCTGACGCTTTTAAAGCCACAAGGTTTAATTTAGAAACTGAATGGAAAAATAACTTTCCAAGGTAATAGCGGGAAAAAAAACAATTTTTTATTAGCAATTAATGTCTGGGCCTTATGAAGTTAAGTGAAAAATCAAATGGCGTAATTTTTGTGCAGATTACGTGAATTAGATAGAGATGAGCTTTTCGAAAAAGCTAGGGGTGAGATTTTGGACGAAATCGTGAATCTCTCGCAAGTTTCTCCAAGACATTGGGAGGAAGTTCTGATGGATCGTTTATGGGATAAAGTTAGCATGCACGTATTTGAAAATATATATTTACCTGCTGCTCAAACCGGAAATCCGGGTAAGTAATGACATACTAATGCATGCGTCCTTCTAGAAGGGTTTTTCTTACCTACAATATTACAGGAACCTTTAATACGACCGTCGATATCAAACTGAGACATTGGGCTGAGCAACAGTTACCTTCTAAGAGCGTGGAAGCGGGTTGGGAATGTTTGCAGCAGGAGTTCCAAAAATTCATGATGCAAGCCCGACTGAGTCCAGATCACGATAATATTTTTGATAATTTGAAAAACGCCGTTGTTGAGGAAGCTATTACTAGGCACACTTGGGAAGACAAGGTACGTTATTATTGAAAGATTTAATTGATGTTAATGTGAATTACTAAATATTTTTAATTTTGTAGGCTTCCGAAATGTTAAGAGTGATTCAACTGAACACTCTAGAAGATAGAAGCGTAAGTGATAAGAGAGACTGGGATCAAGCTGTTCGTTTCTTGGAAACATCGGTGAAAGAAAAACTGCAGGCAACCGAACAGATACTGAAAGATATGCTTGGGCCAGGCCGTAAAGAGCGATGGTTGTATTGGCAGTCCCAGACTGAAGAACAGCAAAAACGCAACAGTGTTAAAAGCGAGTTAGACAAAATTTTGTACGCAGATAAGGTTTGTTTTTTCTTTAACGTAAATAAGATATAAATTTTATTGGATTTACTATTTTCAATATCGAAACGGATGTTTCAGAAACACGCACCGACGCTGACGCAAGACGAGTTGACGACTGTGAGAAAAAATTTGCAACGCAGCGGTCTCGAAGTCGATAACGAATTCATTCGAGAAACGTGGCATCCCGTCTATAGAAGATTTTTCTTGCAGCAGAGTTTATCAAGGGCGTATGACTGTCGGAAAGGTTACTACTTATACCACACTGGCCACGACGCGGAGGTAAGCTAAGGATTCTTATTAAATTACTGATGTGAACGTCAAAAACGTATGATCGAATGCATAAAATGAATTTTACAGATGGAGTGTAACGACGTCGTGTTGTTCTGGCGTATTCAGCAAATGTTGAAGGTAACTGCAAATGCTCTTAGACAACAGATTATGAACAGGGAAGCTCGTAGACTCGACAAGGAGATAAAGGAAGTTCTAGAGGACTATAGTCAGGATAATGAAGTCAAGCAAAAGCTACTTACTGGAAGGAGAGTCACACTTGCTGAAGAATTAAGTAAGCAAGATACCTTTTAATCGTTGCTTACCGATACAAATATCCAAGACTGATTATTAAAATGTGACTCGATATTTTCAGAACGCGTGCGACAGATACAAGAAAAACTCGAAGAGTTCATCCAGGCATTGAATAAGGAGAAGTGAATGCCAGCAAGTATTTAGCGAATTCGCAAGAGCTAAATTTCCATTGATGACTCAAAATTGTTAATGAAAAAATAAAACAAGAAAAAAAGGAGAGACGAACCCGAGAGTTAGCGGAGATACTCGCGTCGAGTGCTGTGAGAACTACCACTTGTTGAACAAGTGAAAGTCAACGTAGTTTATTTTTCGAGTGGCGATGAGTTTCGCACACGTTGTTAGCGATTTGCAAAGAAGCAGAGTGCGCGTAAGTGGCTGAGAAGTGAAACGCAGTGCGCAAAATAGAAATGGGGAAAAAACCAGTGTACATTACGTATCTGTAATTAAATTCATCATTGTGTATAATAGTAGTTAATAGTAATAAGGCAGGCGAAAAATAAAAATGGGTTTCTTGGCTTGTTGATTTTTAAGAGGAAGTTTACGAGTTTACGAGTCCGTAATCAGAGCACCGCTAATTATGCACTTTCATCAATTTTACAATAATTTATTGCATAGCGCATTACATTCGATGTAAATAATCTAATAAACTACTGTAACGGAAAGCAAAATCGCTCTCTTCTTTTTGCATAAGCATTGTGATAAATCGCGAGTCAACCCGATCATAGAATTTCAAGTTCGAGGCTCGATTTGCGAGCATAGCGCGATGCAATCGGACACCCGATATAGTCATCCCGCTATACCTCGGCTGCGTGCCCTATAATTTGAATCGCGCGCAGTTGCAGTCTGCCGTCGTATATACATATACCGCAGAGCAAGAGCGATACCAGAAGCGCGCCTTTTTGGGATTCGCACGCGGGCGCGCTAGGTGTCGGTGCGGTTTTTACGACCGCGCGCGCGTTGGCGTTCGTATATACGTATACCTGCGCTGTCGGTCGTTTGCAAGATTGCGTATACATGGTATAATCTCTGATGCACGCGAGAGAAATTGACGCGTTATGAAAATTTTTTTTTCTTCGTTTTCGAAAGCATTTTATTTCTATTTGTTGCGGAGTGACTCGTTGACAATCGCAATGAAAATCGATCGAACGCTTTATTATGTAATTCAAATTCAAACGCCCGACCGTGCAATAGTTTTCACTATACGAAGAGCATTAGTCGCGATAATTTTAAATTGAACAGCTTCTTCCTCCTACAACTATTACCGTAAAATAGTACGCGCGTAAGCTAGCCTTGCCAGCGAGCAGCCGGGGATTTCCTCCGCAGTTGCCTAAAGTACTTGCGGAAAGGTCGGAGCGGCCCAGAAGTCGTACATAAGTTTTCTCCCTGGAAGTTAGCTTCCGGAAGATCTCAGTAGACTGTACATACTACTGCGCGAGCCAGCCTGTATATAACGAGAGCGGAGATGCGCGCAAGCTGTCTTCCCTCTATTCATACGGTACAGGGTGTTTCGTGCGCTATACCGTAGCGTACGGTTCGATAAATCTGCAGCTCCCCCCCGCGATCTATTGTTGCGAGCTTCGCGAAAGGTATTTTTTCGCCGTCCGCGGCGGGGTGTAATTGCCCGCGCGGTGAATCAACGGAGACGGCTTGTTTCTTTATACGTCTGCGCGTGTTTTCGAGGAAAATAATCGCCGGGGATGAGAAATAATTCCCCTTGATCTCAAGCCACCATAGCGAAGTCATTCGTCGTACGAATGCGTGTGTGTGTGTGTGTGTGTATGTATAACTTTGAAAATAGCGCATACGCATTCACGGTAGCGTATGCATCCTGCGCAGAAATTAGGCGCGCCGCGTTTCGAAATTCAATTTGCATTCCAACTGTATCCGCACGTGCGCTCGGACGCAGGGCTTCGGCAATTACGTATATACCGCAGCCGTTGCCTCGCTCGCTTATTCGCGAGCCCGGCGCAGAGCGCGTACGCGCGCGCATCGCTTTATTTTCAGCAGCAGCAGCAGCGGCGGCGGCACACTTGAACCCCCTCGAGGTTCGCTCGCTCGCGGGCTGCGCAATCCCATTTGTCGCTCTTTCTCTCTTTCCCTCGCGTCGGCCGCGCGCGCGCGGGAGCTCTCGAAGCCCCTGGGGAATTAATGTACTCGCATGCGGTCGCGCTCTCGCTCTCTGCGCTGTGTGTGTGTGTGTGTGTGTATAGGTATTGTGCAATGCTCGTGGGTGGCGAGAGCGCGATTTTAGAAAGGGGAGCGAGCTTTCTTCTTTTTTGCGCGATCCTTCGGTGCGGGGCTGCAGGGATCGTAATTTTTTTTCTTGGGGGTGGGTGCAGTTGCGAGTTTTGCGTATATGCGCATACATTTTAACCAAAAAGATGCGAATCGATATAAATTTTAGAACTGTTTCTACGGGTGCTTCGCTGTGATTTTAATAGATGCGTTAAAAAAAATTAATCAAATATATTTTTAGTCTGTTAGCTCTTGTAGAGGTGAGGTAGGGAGAAATTGGACACGTGTGTTCGGTTGAACTTTGTATTATTTAGAGAGCTTGGAAATACTGATGTCAAACTTCGCTTGGCTCGGCAGAACGCAGACCGCAGGACAGGCAGGAGGGCCTAGGTCTGTGCAAGTCTCTGGTTCGAGCAAGTGTGCCGAGTGCCCCCAGCGAAGCCACCCTTCAGGCCTCGGAGGGAAGACGTTGGTCTCGCTCATGAGGCCCGAAGGGAAGGGATAGCTTGGGCACTTTAGCGGATGAGTGGCGCGCGTGCTTTTTTGAGAATTCCGAAGATTATCGAGCGCGCGCGGCCGATCGTTTTATTGCTAAGTGCAATATGCGACAGACCGCTCGGCTGCCGAAAATCCAGGGACTGCCTCGTCTGGGGGATTAGCGAACGCGCGCGCGGCGGATCGCTTTATTGCGAGTGTGAGGCAATAAAGCGAGGGACCGCTTGGCGAAAACTCGAGAACGTTGTGAACGCTCTCTGCCAGGCCCCGCAGATGCGGGAAACATGCACGCCACATATTCATACTGAGTTATAATTATTATCATCCGAATCGTCATCGAAGTATCAGCTCGGCCCCCTTCATCCCTCATCCAGATCAACTTCAACTTGCACTTGTATAGGTACATAGAAAAAAGCCATTAACTTTCGAAACTTCGAATCGATCTCTATATCCTATCGCACGAGTCCAAGCATCAGAGATACACGAATCGCATCATCCACGAATCCCATCGTTTCTAAAAAAAACCCTCTGCCCCACAATACAACGAGACACCCGTAAAAGCCCGATGCCTCGACCGATACGCATAAACCAAAAGTATGTCAAAAAATGCAGCTCTCTCTCTCTCTCTCTCTCTCTCTCGTAAAAATACACCAAAACGAATGGCGCATCGCTCGCCCTCTCGCAGCCCTGAAGTGAGAGAGTCGAACAGAAAAAAAAAGAAAAAAAAGAGCGTCAGCATATAGCGTCGTTCGCGCGCGGCCGGGAAGTATAAAATATGCATAAAAGCCGAGGCAGCGGCGGCAGCGGCAGCAGCGGTGAAATTGGAGCGAGCGCGCGAGCGGCGAGCACTTACGCGCGGCCGAGCCGCAATGGCGTCATTAAAGCCGCGCGACTGGAATTCCCAGCGGGCGGCCTATAGCGCCAGGCACGCGCCGCGGCAGAGAAGCCGAGGACTGTGCAGTAGTCGTGCCGTCCTGACCCTCATTCATCATAAATGCAATCAGATCGTATTACGCGCCATTACCATACGCTGCGTGCGTCTTGCTTCTTTTTATTTTTTTTCCCTCACCCTGCCCTTTTCTTTATTTTTCTTCCAGACCGAAGTCTTCCCGTACTCGGCACTTTCTACTGGCCGCGGTTATTCGGTTGATTTGAATTATATAATTTTTCTTTTCGTTGCAAACTGTTTGTTACAAAACAAACGAGGGGTTTGGGAACAAATCACACACGGCGCCGTATGAGCTATACTCGCCTCCAGAATAAATACAATCAAACCTCGATCCCGCGCATGATGAAAAATAAAAAAGCTCGAAAAGCAAAAGCTGGCGGCGTATCGCCTCCAATTTCTCGAGCAAGCCGAGCGCGAAGCATTCCGCCAGCTCACACTCCCTCTCCGCGTCCATACAGATATACGTCATGCCTGTGATTCCACACATGCGAGAATCGCGCGCGCGCGCGCGCGCGTGTGTGTGTGGGTAGGCGACGCTTTCTCGCGCGTATCGGCCCAACTCCGGGGAGGGAAAGTGCGATAAAACTGCCGCGCTCGGCGACTCGCCGGCATATATCGATCTCTCTTTCTCTCCTGTACAGAGGCGACGAGCTTTCGGAGGGAGAGCTCGGGGAGTTTGATAAATAGAGAGGAGTATAGGAGTAGGAGGAAGTTAGGGGAAGGAAGCGGCCGATAGCTGACGGATATGGGGGGATGCGACCGAGGCGGATTAATCGTTCGATGATCTCTGGAACGGGGAGAGCACGCGCACGGCGCGCTCTGCGTTGACTCGTTCTACTGATGGCGGAAAGGGCTTATTTGCGTTTTTCTTTGATAGCATACGTTCGAGCTTTCGTCTCCTGGAAACGTTATGCAAAAGCGCCATTTACAATAAGCGAAAGGGAACAAAAGAAAATAACCTACGGGAAGCGCAGCTTCCCCCGCGCACTTGACTTTCCGTTCGCGCACGTCTTCTCTTGTCAAAAGATAGAGAGGGATATTCCTTGTTCCCCCCCCCCCCCCCTCGACGTGCGACGATATCCTCGCTGCTGACTGATTGGACGCGCGCGACGAAATTGGCTCTTCGGAAATATTTCGGGAGAGGGTGCCTCGATGCTATAATATGGTCCGCGGGCCGCGCATTTTTAGTGTAGGTGTGCGATATCAGGCAATGCATCGTTACGAGTTGGCGTTATAAAATAAATTAAATGAATAGCTGCAAAATTCAAACGCTCGCTGATGAAACGTTCGTTTAAATAGTCGCCGTGATAGATTCATACCGCAAGAATGATGAATGAAATAATTTAAGAGCGCGTCCGCGAATGTTCGAAAATATATACCGTTTCTATTTTTCGAGCCATTTATAAACCGCTTCCTTGCATTAAACATACAGTTAAAAGCGGTTCCTGAAAATAATATCAGCAAGTTGAAAACTTCGCAGCGTGCCGTCGTCAATAAATTCCTCGAAATGCATCCCAGAAAAAAATGCACCCCTCGCTTCCATCTCGACCAAGCTCACAGAGCGCACGGCTCTCTCGCCGCTAGCTGTTTATCGAATTCCGTCCCTCCGGGCTCCCTCGGGCGATAAATCGCCCGAGGGACCTCCCGCCGACGTCGCCAGTGCGACGCTCGATTTAGCGCCGCGCCTTTTGCTGTCCGCGCCAGATGAGACGCGCGCAAGACGCGTCATTAGGTTCGCCCTCGTTTAATGTCCAGCTGCCGTTGCCGTTGCCGTTGCTGCTGCTGCTGCTGCTGCTGCTGCTGCTGCTCTTGAGTTGGGTCGGATTCTTAAGGGTCTGGGGAATAATCGGTGGACAACGGTCGGGATATTAATTTATCGTCTGCAAGCAACCCCCACACTTTCACCTTCGCTTTTCCGCATACCCGGATTGGGCTCGGTTTTTTACTTTTTTTTTTCACACGGAGAACATCTCTCGCTCAGCTCGACGTATAGATCCAAGCTCGCGAGAAGGAGTTGACGCAATAAGCGAGGGATTCGGTTGGCTCTTGACACATACGCCCGTCGAGGCTAGACGTGTGTCCTGCGGGCGTTCGAACCTTTCTCATACTCCTCTTCTTCTTTTGGCCATACTGTCTGCTCACCCACGCGACGACGCGACCGACGTCAGGCTTCTGCGGAGATATCCCGCGGAGAATATTCGAGACGGGAGTTGGCGCTTGCGGTGAGAGCTTTTTTGGGATGCCCGTCTCTCTGCAAGTTTTCTGGCTGCAAGTTTTCTGGCTCCACGAAACGAATTATTATATAGATAAGGGCTTTCTCGCCAGACGAACGTCGAAAAATACTGCAGCGTACGGTATATATTCAAAAAGAAAAGCTCGAACGCGTCCTCGGATGCGACCGTCCGATGTAGGCCTCCGCATTTGCATACGAGGAAACTCACCGAGGCGCTCGCGCTGCCCGGCTCTATCTAGCTCTTACACGCCCTGCGGTCCTGCCGAGAATAATTGCTTCGGAGTGAGAGACTCGCATCCACGCCGGAGAATAATAATCCTTCGTTGCAACTGGCAAGTAATGAATGCGCGTATCTGTCTAGTCGCCATGGTCGTCGGTTGCGCTGTCTTACTCGCATACTCGATCCCGGGAGCTTTCCGAGTGGTAACGAAAATTCCAGCCGTTTAACCTTTGGCCCCTCGTACGCGCGTGACCATCTGTCACGGTCCGGCATATTTTTACGTCTAACTTTCCCCTACAGGCTATCTGCACACCCTCGCCTATGCTCCTTGGCAGCTGCCCCCGGGAGAGCCTCGCGCAATTTCGACGCACGTGTCCTTGAACTTTTCGGAGCATCCCCGTGTCCAGTCCTTCGGCGCGCTATAGCTCCTTGTGTATTCCGTAGCGAAAAAGTTGTTCTGCATTAAATTATCCCCTATACTTCGTCGCAAGCTGCGGCATCGGTATATATGGTATACGTGAGTGGAGCCCAGTCGTATTCCATATCCATCCGCACTCTCTACTTCGCTCGGGTATAATACGCCCGACAACGCGCAAGCTCTTAGCTCTCCGCAGCGGTCGTCTTTCCAGAAAAGATGCATCGAGAGGCCGAGAGCAAAGAGTCCGCTCCATTTTCCCGCTCGAAAGCTTCTTTTCCGCCGAAACATTTCCCGCGAGATTTCCCCGACTCGCCGCATATATATTCTACGGAGACATAGAGATGCGCAATGAAAAATAATCTCGCAACTCATCGGAACTTTGGCGGAGCCGAAAAAAAAAGTTCCCGGAGTATTAACTCACACGTATATATATATATATATATATGTGTGTGTGTGTGTGTGTGTGTGTGTTGAGCTCTCTAAAATATATACGCATCGCAGCGAAATCCTCGTATAATCCTCCGCGCGCTCGTCGGTGGAAAAGTGAAAGGGAGCTCGGTGCAATATCCATTAGCGTTTTCTCCCGCTCTTGCTGCAAAAAGCTGCGCGCGAGGGAAAAGTGTGTATAGGTATATCGCGGCATAGTGGATAGCTGCGGCGAGGATCGGAAAGTGTCGTAAAATCTCAGAAGAGAAGCAGAGAGCGGCGTAATCAGCCGCGGGTGCTGAACGCACCCCGAGCTGCACTACTGAGGGAAAGTGTGTATCTAGGTGTGTGTGTGTGTGTGTGTGTGTGGGGGGGGGGGAGCAAAGGAATGACGGGGCAAGGTGGCTGTGCGATATTTCCGCGCGAGAGGAGTATAGTGGGTGAAAGCGTTTTATTGATTATTGATTTGGAGCGGTTGATGCTATTCGACGCGAGCACCTTGACCGATGAATGATTATAGCAGACCGACGCGTTAATCAATAATGCTTCTCTACATAGGAAAATTATAAATAAGCCTAAAAGCTCGCGGCGAAATAATTTAAAAGATCCTCATACATCCTATATGAAAAACTAAGAACCAGCAAGCTCGCAAGCCCCTGGAAAAGAAACAAAATAAAAGCTTCCACTCGCGAGCCGCAGAGAGAAGCTCGGCATCGCGCGCGCGCGCGCGCGGAAGCCATCAAATCAAATTAGTCTGCAGCGCTCGACTACCCGGTATGCAGCTTCTTTTTCCACAGTAGCGCGGGGAGAGGCTGTATGCGTATATATGCCCAGCTACGCCAGTCGCATTCAGATGAGCCTATTTACCGGACCGGCGCCTCGCGCGCGCGGAAAAAGAGCGAGGCCGAGCGCGCGGAAATATAGCGCAGATGTCGCGCGCCAGCGAATGCATGTGCGGCTACATGTGCAGAGCGCTGTTGTTTTTTTTTTCCCCTTCTTTTGCGACGCTGAGGTTAGTTTTTTGAGCTGCTCCTTTCTTCTTCTTCCCTTTTTTTGCGCGCTGGACAGCGCGTTGCAGGCTTTTTGGGGCGCGCCGCGGGAGCTTTTTGTACGTACTACCTACGTCATCAGAATTAATAAAATTTCTAACGCGCGTGTATTTATGTGGATTCTAGGTATCCTTACACGATCAAATCATTATACAAAAATGCGAACTCTTCTCCTCTCGCTTGGAAAACGAAAATATGAATAATCCAAACCGCGCAAGAAGGCACCTAATACCCCAGCGGAGCGATTGGTAGTCCGACTGTCTCTCGCTGGGGCGTCCTCTGAATTTTTAAAACCGCACCGGCCCGTGTCTCTCGGTCAACCAGCTCGACCAGAACACAAGGCAGACGGATGGCCATTACGCTATGTATATAACTGTACACACTGCCGCCTGGCCGCAAATGGAAAAAGTCTGTAAGCGCCGCGTTAAAACTCAAAAGCGTCGTCGGACTTGGCGTTTTGCAATCGCGCTGAATTTCGCGTGCAGCGAATCAAAGATTGAAAATCTTCCTCGCACTTTTTACACGCCCGAATAATATCGAGCTATTCGTAAAACAAATCTGCGCACTTTCGAAAAAGGCGTGCGAAAATATTCATCGACAGGTGAAATACAGCGTTTGGCTCACGGCGGATGACTCCCAAAAAAAAGAGAGAGGCTAGACTGAAGCTGTCGCGTGCGTGCCGTGATTTTCGGTCGACGGGCTGCTGCCGTACGCCAGCCGAGTAGCGAGAATAGAAAAGCAGGTCGTGAACCAGACGCGCGCGCCGAGAGAGGAGGTCGTCGTCGCGCGCGCGACACACGGACAGAGGCTCATTATGAAATGATACATATGTACGCTGCTGAAGCGGAGAAGCTTGCAGATCGATAACAACGTTCTTTCGACTTGATTATTCGCGGATGAGTTTCTCGATGCTGCGGTGCTCATTGGTTTTTCAACGGGAGCCAGGGACATCGAGCTCTGCAAAGTATCGCATCTAAATCTATACATACAAATTTCCATGATACATCAACGCACAAATTATAAATTGGGCCATCCGCGCGACTCCTATATGGCATCGCGACGGTTACAATAAATTCATACAAGCATACAATTAATTTCTCGAGCCAGCGTCTCCGCGGATAGCTATCTCGTCGAACGCAGGTCGTCTCGAGATAATCCCACCCGCGCGTCTCTTCGTTTCGCAGCAGCGGCGCATAGCCACACTCGTGCAAGGGCTCAATTTATTAGAACGGAATAATCAAGCGGCTGCCTCTCGGCCCCCCTTCTTTCGCGAGAGCTTCCCTCATTAACGATGCAACGCGGAGACCGGCGCCGGCTCATCCCTCGGGGATTAATCAGCTGCAGCGACTATATACGTATATGATATATAAGATATTACTATATATACCTATGCGGGACTGCGATGAGTAGCGGCAAAAGTCCAAAGTGGCACGTATGCGTGCGAGGGTGGAAAAGTGTGCGTTTACGGCGGGGGTAGCCGGCCATACGTGTTTATGGAGCGGAGCTCGAGGATCATCGCGGTCGCTGCTATATTCTTATATATTACGTTCACGATACAGCTCGAGGGGAGAGAGAGAGAGAGAGAGAGATGACGCGATCTCTGGGCTGGGGCGTGGTGTATTATCGCCTACGTGGTCGGAGTAAAATCGTCAGTTTCAAATTTTAACCATCGACAGCCGCCAAAAAATCTCTCACGACGGACTACGAAACTCTCCAATATACACGAGCCTCGTCCGATGCCAACAAAGTTCGGACACGCGCGCGTTATCAACCCTCGAACCTAAAGCTCATTTTTTCCGTTACGACACGCGAGCCCCGGACGCATCATCAGCCGCGCACGTGTTCGCCGCCGAGTGTTTATCCGGAGATTAGTCCGCCGCCGCGTGATTCGTATATCCCACTGATGATGTGCTATAGCTATATCGTATGAAAAACAACGCAGCCCTCCGCGCACTCAACCTGCAAAAACACACTCGGCTGCGGCGTCTGGAGGGGGGCGACTACTCGCACAAGTGCAGGCAGCATCTCTCGTCTGCTCTCCCCCTCGGCGGAAAAGGGTGTCAAGACGACGGGGAGGGTCGATCGGCCCCGTGAGCACTCGAGGCTGTGCGACACGACGCGCCAGCTGTCACTTGCCGTTTAGCCTCCCCCCGAGGGGTAATGAATGGGACTGAGCGCGCGCGAGCGTGCGGATTGGGGACGAGGTGCGTACTTGATTACACGGGTTAAAGAGAGCGCCCACGGCCGCGTTGATTGGTGCACCGATTATTTGCGACTTTTAATAATCGCGAGTTGTACGAAATTTAATTTGTGCACTTTTAAGCTTCGAGATTTTCTCGTCGATTAACAAAAAAAAAGATAAAAAAGTCGCTCAATAATCTTCCTGAATAATTAGGCTACATACTCTCTCTCTCTTTAAAAAAATGATAGCCTTTGTTGTGAAGCATTTAATACGTGATTCTGATTGGTTGCTGGTTGGTTGCCTAGGCAACGTCGTGATCAGAACCGCGCTTTAAATTCATAACCCTCAAAACAGTCATAACTCATAATATAACTAGCAAGAAATTTTAGTTAAAATTAATCATTACCAAGAGTGTGTAGTATTACAACATGTGTATTGAAAAGTGGCACCCTAACCCTATTTGAAGTAGTAATAAAGTGTGTTAATATCATTTAGTTTTTTTTTAAATGTCAGTGAGAGGTTCAATTAAAAGAATAAAGAGTTTGAAGATATACTGTGTCTCTGTGCCCAAAGTCGCCCTCGGTGAGGTTTGAGAGGTGAATTTAAAGAAAAGTTCAGTATCCGAGTCAGTAAGTTTAAGTCTATCATTATACAAAGCTCTTTGAATTGTAAAAAGGCTACTAGACATCTTACCTAGAAATGTGTAACCTAGATGATTCTGATTTAACTGTTTTCGTTCATATTTTCACATCCAGGCTCATGCGAATTTTTTAATTGAGCAGGTCAAATTTTACTTATAGCCAGTTACGCAGAAACTACTATCTCTAGCACATTGTATTTCTGGTTTCTAGCATATTTTTACATGGAGAAAGTGATAAATGTTTTGGCTTTTTTGTCAAGGTTTTAGGTAATTCCAATTTTGACTTTTAACAGTTGTGAGAGATTTTGAGACCGATACCTGTTTCTCCATTTTTGCATTTTTTCTCATTCGAAAAATAACAGGTCTAGAGAGCTCATATTTTGCATATAGATTTTTTTGCGATTGTGGAAAGATATTTAAAGTTGAATGAAGGTTAACTGAAATACTTTTGTGTTCGACTACAACACCCATGATAATTATTTAGTCGTATAGCATGAGTTTGCATTCACATCAGTGTCGGAGTCGAAATCAAAAGTTTTTCAGTTAAGGTCGAAACATGTATCGGTCTCAAAATCTCTCACAACTGTTAAAAGTCAAAATTCTAATTAATGCCTTGACAAAAAAGCTGAAATACTTATCACTTTCTGCATAATACACTGGAAACCAGGAAAACAATGTGCTAAAATGGTAGTTTCTGTGTAACTGTCTACAAGCAAAATTTGATACGCTAAATTAAAAAATTCATATGGACCTCGACGTGAAAATATGAATGAAAACAGTTAAATCAGAATCACGTAGGGTACATCATGAAGCTTATCATGTAGCTTTTTTATAATGCAAATAAATGGCATTTTAATGATAGGCAAACCCACTGACTCTTATACTGAACTTTTCTTCAAATTCACTATTCAAAGCAATGATGACGACATTGAGCATTATTAATATATTTATTAAAAAATAGTTTTGAGGGATTTAGTAACATGTTACATGCTTAAAAAATATTAGCAGACGTTAGTGTGCCGCCCAACACTTATGGTAGATTTTCTACCAGTATTATTAGACAGAGATAGAACCAGCGCGCCTTCATTCCTAGTCGGATACAATAAAAAGTCGCCACTATGCATAATTCGCCATCGCTCTCTCTCTCTCTCTCTCGCGCGCGCGCTCGCATCGAAAAGCTCGCAATATATTCGCAGTTGTCGGGGCAGCCGTGAAGCGCGCGCCCGCGGTCCGATATTTCGCGCGTGAATTCCCCCGAGCTTTTTAGCCGCACTGCTGGCCACTGATGCTCTCGCTAGCTCTCGTATATAATACGGGACGTGCGCGCGTCGCTCTCGAAATTTTATCGCTAACGTATATATCTATATACACGCAAGCTCTTGTGCAGCGAGCGAGGATTTTTGGATTGGCTCCAATTAATTATTCCGTTGATCGGATGATTAGCCTTTTACATTTTTTATCCTCGCATATATTGATGCTACTGCTGCGAGATTCGCGTTCGAATGTATTTATCGCGGCCCCCTCGCAGATATTATCGTGCCGAATTTCGGCAATTCGAAACAGTCGCGCGTTCGCGTGCTTTGTTCTTAAAGCTGACAGTTCCATCGCGTACGCGTACGCCTATATACCGCGTGACGCTGCCTCTCTCTTTCGCACTTAACTCCGCCGGTCCTTTTATTCGACGATAAAGCTTTCGAGATAGAACGAGGGAGAAGCCTATATAGGGCTCAGTGAATCATCGCGCCAAGTTTGCAGCTCTCAGCCGTATATAGCGATTAGAGGTCCACTCGATTAGAGGTGTTTGCCACTGGGCTCCTTCTGTCCTGAACCCTGTCCGTTAATGCAGTCGAATTTCGTCGAGAATTTTTCTCTTCTACTCAAGGCTCAATTCTCCCTTTGGATCACAAAAGAACGAACTCCAAAAGAGTACAGTCAACCGGACGTTTCCACAGCTTCCAAAAGTGCGCCTACAGACATTTCCGGTAAAAATCGGAGCTGCAGCGTACACCCAAATTGAAAACAGGCAGCTCCGCGCACCGGAAAATCGGATTTCACGGGCCGCCGTTCGTACACGCGCGCTCACACACATACATACACACAAACACACGCGGGAAGAGAGAGAGAGAGAGAGAGAGCGGCGCACGTGCCGTCGCCTCGTAAATAAGGGCGTAAACCGCGGCGACGCGTGCCGCAGGCGCCGGCAGCTCACGCGCGTGCGAGATAGCGGATAGCATCGGCCGCTCGCGTAAATATCGCGCTAATCATCGATGAAAGCGCCGTTTGGAAGGGTGAGCGGGCGCTTTTTCGGGGGGAGGGGGGGGGGGGGGGGCGGAGAGGCGGTTTAAAGGGTGGGGGTCTGCAAACTCGCTTGTATTTTCTTTTTATTTCGCTATCTTATTTTTTAGAACCTGGAGTGTTTGGGGCATTGCATGTGTGAAATGTTTACTAAAATATAGGGCCGTTTTATGCGTAGAATTATTATAACTGTTAACATAGAACAGATTGGAATATGGGACAAGCGTGTCAGTTATTAAATGTAAATGCATCAGAAGCGCGCAGATTAATTGCGTTGATATGCGCATCGTTAGCTCTTCGACTCGAGATGTGTGTTAAAAAAGAAGTTTAGCTGTAAATAATGTATGCGCACACTTTTACCACTAATGTCCCGGATGCAAGTAAAAACGTACGTTACAAAGCAGAAATCACAACCTGAATTGATCAAGCAGACATCCATAACGGACGGCGCCCAAAACGCCCGAGCTTGCAAGCTCGAACCCCCAAACTAATTACACACAACGTCCCTGTCTCCTTCCAAAAAGAATAATTTCGCAAACGTCTTCACTCGATCCTCACCTATCGCTCGGCTATATCACTGCTCCCCCCTCGCAAGCTCCACTAAAAAAAAGCCCGCTCACGCTCGCGCGCGCGCGCGCTTTGACTTTCAAATCGTTATGCATGTTTATGTATGTCGCACGCAGCAGTGGCGGCGTGAGGCACAGTCGATTTGCATTTACGCGCAGGCCGGGATTTACAACACACGCGGCGCGCACTATTTCGGTTATGTGCAGGGGGTATAGGCAGGCCGATAAACGGCTTTTACGCCGGCGGGGATTCCGCGCGAGCTTTTTTTTCGCGCGCCGGAATCGAATCTGCATTCGGACCTGCCCTCCACACTTTTATTGCCTGCGTATAGGCGTCGGCGCGCGGAAAACGAGGCGGAAGTCCAGCGCTAGTCATCAGACACGCGCGCGCGCTTAGGTGTACGTAATGTGCCGGGAGAGAAAGCGGAACGACGAAAGCTCGAGTTCGATCGTCGTAAGCGGCGTAAATAAAGTAAGTCGGCGCGCGACTCGCGACAATTACCGCTTCGGGTGACGATTTCGCGTGCTAGTATAGGGAACCGTGATGGGCGATCGCGTGGGCGAGCTTTGCGGAAAAATTAAATAGGGTCGCGCGATGTCGTGCGCGAGTATTTACGAGAAGATCGATGGGCTCGAAATGATATAGGAGCGCGGCGAGCGCTTGCGTGCGCTTGCTGAATTTCGGCTGAAGTGTCGAACGCGGGACGGCGGACATAGATAAGGAGAATACGACTGCACGTTTGATTTTGTGTGTATTCGTGCAGGTTGGTAGTGCGGAATCTGAAATGTTTGAATCAAAGCTTCGAGATCATATGGACAGTACGTGTAATGCGTTGAATAATTACAAAGAGTATAAATTGAAATTCGTCGTCATTTACACGATACTGCGTACACATGCGTGAATTACACCGACTGTCGATGACGACAACAAGCGTCTGCTGCAATGGACCACGCGCGCTACATTGCAGTGTAGTCCCTTCAATATCCTCCCCGTCACTCATTAAAATCGTCCCATCAGCCATGACGAAATCCAACTCGGCGCGCGAGGCGCTAGATAAAAGAAGGCGAGCGAAGGGGAAGTGGAATAATCAATACGGTCGCCAAGTTGTTAATTCCAATCAGCAGGCATGAGGCCCCCCGCACGCGCTAAGCACTCGGCTCTGGCCGTCGCGCGAAATATCGCCTTTCCTTATTATGCTCGGTTCTTGCGCCAACCGGAGGGAAGCTTAAAGGCGAGAGCGGAGGGTTCTGTACGATTCCTTGTTTGGGCAGGAGAGGGGCCGAAAATTACGCTGATCAGGCCTGATCTCCGTTTAATAGTATGTGTACAGGGTGCAGCGAGCTTTGGAATTAGATGTATCGCATTTAGATCTCTCTCTGTGGGCATCCTCTATCCGGAATTCGCACATCCGACGCGGAACAGCTCTCCTCGATACACTCGCGACTTTTACCGCGGACGTCGTCCTCTATTCCCTCGGCCGTAAAGACAAGCCCAGCTCCCATGGAGTCTAAAAAAAGTAAGTGGAAGAAGACGAGCGAAAGCCCTCTGCGTATTTCCCAGCAGAATAGAGAGCGAAGCGAGCGACGGACGTCGACGGGGGAAAATCGCCGATCTCCGGCGAGTGGAAAAAGTCGTCGTCGCGGCGAGGACAAAAAAAAGAATAACCCGGGCGCAGAAAAAGCTCACCGATGCGTGCGGCTATATCTACAGAGCAGAGGAGGAGAGGAGAGCTTCGGGAGCACCAGGCGGCACGTACGAGCACGCGCGCGCGCGCGCGGAAAAAGAACGACGGGTGAGCGAGGCCGCAGTTCGCGGTAGGACGGATTTTTAATTTCGGCTCGCGCGCGAGCGGCTAACTTTCCTGCAGTGGCTCGGGAAAAAGGTGCTGCGAGCGCGAGCGAGACAAAGGGAAAAAAGAGCGAAAGCGACGGCAGCCTCGGTGAGAGAGAGAGAGAGAGAGAGAGAGAGAGAGAGAAAGAGAGAGAAAGAGCGAGCGAGCGCTGCAGGCATGATGGATGCGGCTCGTTTTTCCCTCCGCCAGCGAGCGAGAGAGAGAGAGAGCGGCAGCGTCTATATAGCACAGCGGAGCTTTTCGCTGATCCTGGAAGCACGAGCCGCTTGAAATCGTCGGTGGCAGCGTATTCTCCCTCTCTCTCTCTCTCTCCCTCGCCCTCTCGTTTTATTCTTTTCCTCGCGCTCGCGCGCTGAGCTCTATTTTTCCCTTTTTCCGGCCCCGCCGTTCCGTCCTCGTCTGCAGCAGCAGCGGCAGCGTAATAGCCTCGTTCCTGGCGCGCCGAGTGTCGAGCTTCCCCCCCCCCCCCTCTCTCTCTCTCTCTCTCTCTCTCGCTCGCTCTCGTCGGGTCGCTCAGAGAGCTCGGCTGCTTCCACCTACTACTCACCCTCTCGACGCCCCGTACAGATATAGTGCCGGCGGCAGCGGCAGTACGAGGGCTCGGAGGGAGGAGGGGGTGGGCGAGAGCTACACACAGTAATAGCGCGTGGGCGAGAGAGCAAGCGAGCGAGCGAGCGCGTCTGCGATATTCCCCCGGCACGTTTACGCGCGCGCCAGCGCGCAAGCTGCGCGAGCGGGAGAGAGAGAGAGAGAGAGAGAGAGAGAGAGAGAGAGAGAGAGAGAGAGAGAGTTTTCTCTCTACACACGGCGTGTGGCGTGCTGCTGCCTCGAGGCCGAGAGCGATAAATGGTGCCGCCCCCGCTGCTGCCGCTGTACTCGTTGCCTCTCTCTCTCGCTCTCGGTGGCGTGAGCGAGCTTCACCCCCCCGTGCTATACGAGGGGGGTGGCTGCTGCTGCTGCTGCTGCTGCCGGCGCTGGCTGGAAACGAGGGGATGGGAACGGGACGAGTGGCACGGAATATCCGCGCGGGTGCGCGCGCGCGAGTGAGAGAGAGAGAGAGAGAGAGAGAGAGAGAGAGAGCGGTGGTTGCCGCCAGCCGAGCGAGCTCTTTGGATGGCGCGCCGTGCCGCGCGGCTGCTACTGCTCTGCTCTACGCTACGGATGGATATAGCGCCCGAGAGGAATCGACCTACTGGGTGGGCCAGAAGAAACGATTTTTCAATAAAGCTTGTTTTTTTTAAAGGAGGGTTTCAAAATTTTAGGTTTTTAGCGAGATACGATGCTGAGTCCGTCGGCGAAGTCATCGCGAATTGTTTGTTTTTGTACCTGAAATTCCAAGGACTTTGTCGTACGGAATATCGCATCGAATGTACGGGTATGCCTCAGGTTTGCAAGGTGATAGAGGTAGAACGAGGTAGCGATACCAAGGTATAGCAAGTATAAAACGGAGTCTCGTTTTAAACTTGCCTGCTCCAGGCGGTATACCTCTATGCGTTCGCCAACGCTAACGAGTTCTTAACGAGACCGCGAAAGCGTTCAAACAAAAATTAAAGTCGATCGTTCCGGCGGCGACGCTCGACGCGCTCGACGCGCTTCCGCAAAGTGGAACGATCCCATTTTTATCAGACGTGCGTACGCGCCGCTCTGCCATTAAGTAAACATTGATCGCCGCGTAAATTATAGCACTCTCCTTTCAAGTTTGCAATGTTAATTCGGGTCGCGATATAGAATCCATCAAGAAGTCATCCTGAAATACGCAGCTTCATCATCAATGAGACCGCGAGCGAATCATTCAGCCCTCTCTGGAACAATAGAAGCCAGCCTTTTCTCCCGAGTCACCCAGTATCTTGCGCGCCGCAGCAGTGGCAGAGCAGAAGCGAAGCGTCGCACACTCGGGGCTGCTCTCTCTCTCTCTCTCTCTCTCTCTCTCTCTCGCTCGCTCGGCAATAGCGGCTCTCGCAACCGCTCTCCAGCAGCAGCAGCATATCTCTCTCGCTCTACCCTATAGCTTCAGAGAGAGAGAGAGAGAGAGAGAGCGAGAAACAGAGAAAGAGACGCTCGACGACGACGACGACGACAAACCCGGAGGGAGAGCAGGACGTACGCTCGCTCTCTCTCTCTCTCTCTCTCTCGGTTATTTATCACGCGCGCGCGGTTCGCCGATCGTATCTCCCTCTCGCTCGCGCGCGGGCTTCTCTCACGCCTCCTCCTCCTCCTCCTCCGACTCGTTACGAGCAAGCGAGCTCTCTCGGCTTCTTTAACCCTCCCGCCCGCCGCCGCCGCCGCTGCCGCCGCCACGTCTCTCGATATAACTCCCAGGAGGAGGAGGAGGACTCGACGCCTCTCGCTCGCGGCGAAGCGGAGGTCTTATAGCCGAGCGAGCGAGCGCGCGCCGTCGTCGTCGTCGTCGTGGGCTATATAGATGCTACTTCGCTTTTCCCGCTGTTCCGACGCTCTCTCTCTCTCTCTCTCTCTCTCTCTCTCTCTCTCGCGGAGGATCTTGTTTTTTTTCTTGCCAACTCGTGCGTGCGGATTTTAGAAAGTAAAAACTGAATAATTCCGCTCGACGCGCGTATAGTTTTCATACGGAAAGAAGAGGGAAGAAAGTTGGGAGCGAGAAACTCGCGAGAGCAGTTCCCTCTTCCCCTGCGAGTGATTCATCGTAATCGCGAGGCGCCGGCACAGCTCGCGGGATAATACACGCTAAAGAGCCGCGCGCGCTGCTGCATCGCGGAGCGAGCGAGCGCTACTTGTTGAATGAACGAGCGAAACGCTTTCGAAACTTTAAGACCTGTGTACAGGCGGCCGCCTCGGTTTGGCTTATATAGGTTTCGTGCGGGGATGATTTTTAGGTGCTTCAGGTTTGGCCTTTCGCTGTTTTTCGCGCTAATAAACATTGAAATCTCACGGCCACAAAAGCAGCTCGGAAAAAGCAGCTCGGTTCCTTCGAAATCTTTCGGGTGCAAGCTTACTCAGTCCAGTATCACAGTGTTAGCGGTATGTCGAGCATGTCAGCGTGGCGGTAACACGCGCCATTCCGACCGCACGCCTCCCATTATCCGCAGCTATATAATAGCCGCACGCCGCACACTTGCACGCGCGATATAGATAGGGCAACCAGAGGTATACTGTCGATCGCTTCTCTCTACAATTCACGTGGGTGAGCTTTTTCGAGATGAACAACGATGTTTTTTTCCTGTCGACGCTCGGTTCTGCACTTTTTTGTTCAATCAATCGATACCATGCCATAGACACGACGATATGCAGTGTGCAAGCATAAGAAAAAACCCTCACCGGTATAAAAGAAAAAAAAAGAAAACTCCCACACGTTATATATTTGTCACCTCTGCCGTATCTCTGCGCGACGTACCTAGAGGCCAGCAGAAGCAGCAAGAAATCGAGCGCCAGAGCAGAAGAGTCACGAGAGCATATTATTATAACCGGGACGCGGCGCGCAACGACGATGCACGTGCTGGCGACGCGCGTGTAGGTCGTGTGACGCCCACGTCGACTGACTGTGTGTGTGTGTGTGCGTATCGTCTGAAAAAGAGAAGAGAGAAGGTTTGAGCGAGGGCGTCGGGGGAAACGAGGCTAATTCCGACGGCGAACGTGGAGCCCTCCTCTTGCTTCCTTTCTCTCTTTCTGCAGCCTGCCGTTGTGCGCAGTTGCTCTTTGCGACGCCGATGCCGCTCTAACGAGACTGGAGAGACGCGCGTGGGGTTGTTTATATCTTGGATGCATAATACATTTAACATTTTTTCCCTTCCACGCGGATTATCTATTATATATCTATAGCGCAAGCCACATCAGCTTCCTCTCGTATAGCTCGGCTTTTTCGGCTTTCTGCCTTTTGCTTCTCTTAAAAATGTTGTATTTCATAGATTCCTTATATAAATCAAGTAAAAATCACCCTCGCCTCTTAAAAAAAAGAACGATATTCCCAAAGCCAACTACAGTCAGCCAGTCACCTACACACACAGCCCCGTACGCATACGCTATATATGCACAGCACATCGCAAAGCGCGCGGCGACCTTAGCCGCAAACAGAGGCCTGAGATGCAGGCGTACCCACGATAACGGCCGGCATCCTTCGCGGCACTGCACAGCTCGCTTCCGATTAGCCGCAGCGTATATAGTACGCCGACATGCTCCGCCAGCTGTACCTGACTCGCGTGCGCAACTGCAGCCGTTTAATGCTGCAGTCGCTGCTGTACCCGTTCTCTGTTCGCGATTATCGCCCTGTACCGCACACTGGTATAGCCGAGGCTGTTGGCTTCTTGGACTATGTTCGCTTTCGTTAGTCGTTTTTCTATACTACTTCCTTTCGTTTGCTTTTCATTTTGCCATCGGAAAGTGTGTCGAGCCGAAGAGTGGCATGTTGGTTAACTTTTTAAATGGCTCTGCATTGACACCCTTTGGAGAGTCGATGACGATAATCGACGCACGATTTTACAGTTGGTAGCCAGAGAAGCCGACAAATCCGACCAATTATACGCGAAACCTCGTTTGCAAGAAACTCCATCAAGTCGCGGGGATTGTTGATAATTCACTTGCCCGGAGTTGGCCGAGGGGGAAAAAAAATTCATCAGCGCGCAGACCGTCGAGGCTTATTCCATTAACAGTACTCTCGCGCCGCCGTTGACTCCGAATTGGAAAATTAGCCGGAGGGACGGCTGCAGACGGATGCCTGCGAGTACAAGGAAAAAGAACGACTTGCCCGACATGCCTGATTTTTAGAAAAAAAGCAGAATGCAACAAAACAATGCGCGCGCGCGCACAAGTACAAGCCTCCGTAATTAACGCGATAAACGCTGCATCGGCCGGTGCGATCGCAACGTCAGCACTGCGTCCGCGTGCAGATCCCCGAATGATTAACCAGAAGGGCGAAAAGAGCAAACAACGCGTTCGCGCTCTCTCTCTCTCTCTGCGGCGTAATTATTTACGGCTAAAAGTGCATTGCTGCTGCTCTTGCTGTGAGAGTAAGCAATGCGCGCGCGGCCGGCCGGCCGTTTGTTTGCTCCAAAAATTTTGGTTCATTCGGTGGGGATGCAGTGTGCCTGTGGCAAATGTTTGTAATGCGAAATTGATTTGTTAAAAATGAATTATTGTCGGCCCTCGCGCTCTGCGTGTTTGAACGCCCAACTTTTCCGCAGAATAAGAAAAGCTGCGCCAAGTCTACTTTTTATTTTTTTATAAAATAAGAACGACCACCCGTCGCAGATAAGAAGCCCATAGCTGCTGCAGCGCTGTGTATGTGCAAGCGAGCGAGGGGAGCGGGAGTAGAATCGTCAAAGCCTTTGGATGAGCTGGCACGCGGCGGCCGTATAAGGGGTTAACGAGGCTGGCGTCGGCTGCCGGGCCGTTTTGACGACTCGGACAGCCATTCCGTGCGCCGAGGCGCCAGGTAATCGCCCTTCCCCTCCTCCCCGCGCCTGGCGTATAGCGGCCGCCATATAGCCTCGTTACACCCGCGCCCCAGAGCCGCCGACGTCGCTTGCGCGCTCTTTGCTTATATCTACATATAGCTATACCGTAGTGTATACAGACCGTACGCTGCACGCGGGCCTGTCTTTGGAGAATGGCTCGCGCGCGCTGCGGAGACATGGGGAGGTGCCTGCTTTTTCGGGGAGGCTCTCGCGGGCTTTTCGGATCGCGGCCGAGGATTGCTCTATATTGTGTTGTATACGATTTTAATATTGCGCGGATAAGGGTTGAGCGAGGAGTGAGAGAAAGAGAGACAAAAGCTGCGTGGAAGCTGCGAATAATTACAAGTTTTATCTTAAACGTGGGTGGAGCGTCGTTTGCGTGTTTCATCTTTACGACGAGGTGCATAATATATCAGCGCATATTATACAACGAAATGTATAACCGAAAGCAACGCGCCGAAACGATCGAGCTCATTTTTCCACCAACCACACAGCATCCATCCGTTCTCAACTTAATAACCGACGTTGCGTTCGGAAAAAAGACCAGCGCGAACACCGAAGCTCGCAAGCTCGAGGCTCCGCGCGCAGCTTAATCGCGGGCGTGAAACCTTAACTATCCGGAGCCGCGGATGAGAGCTCGCCTTTACACAGCGTTTATATCTCCCCGTGCGCATCGTCTTGCGCCGTAGCGGGTTTAATTATTTCATATATATACATCGCGGGAGCTCCGCGAGGAAGCCAGCTGCCGTAATCGCACCGCGTGTATATAAACCATCGACGAGTCGGCTATAACGTACCTCGCTTCGCTTTATTTTTTCCCTCTTTTTTTTTAATAAAGCCCGTGTAGTTCGGCTTATGGAAGCGTCATGTGTGTGTATATTTTCGTGATATGATTTCTAGTGTACGTAATGATGAATAAATAACGTTGGCCGTCGAATCTACTCGCGTCACCGAAGCTGCTGCTGCTGCACACAGGTATTTTATATAAAATCGCTCTGCACAAAAGAATCTCTCCTCTCTGTCTCTCGGGCGCGGCGCGTCAGCCGAGCGTGAGTTCATAAGTGTATACGTGAGAGAGACGAGGGTGACACTGCGGGGATGATTCTCGAGCCGCTATGTGTGCCGCATCTGCAGTGTGTGCGTTGACGCGAAAGAGCTTCCGCTATGCACTTGTTACGCGAACGCTCGGTGCCTGATGTACACTTATTCGATACACACACATATATATATAGCGCATGTGGAAAAGGGTGGAGCGATCGTCCGCGTCGTAGACGTACATCAATCGCTGGGACTTTGCGATTCTCGTGCGTGTACTGAATCAGCGTTAGAAATTTTCTTTTTCTTTTATGGCGTAGCATACATATTATAATCGCAATGGAAAAACTAATCGCGGTAAAGCTCGAAGCTTTCTGTCGGAAAGCTCCTCGAGGCGATGGATTCTAGCGAAACGAGAGCTGACTCCGCGCGCAAAGCTCCGAGTGCTCAACGCCATCAACACTTCAGTTTCGTCGTCGCTTCTGTTTAGTCGCGCACAAAACATACGCTGCTATATATCATGCACCTGTTACCAGATACCAACTCTTTCGCTTGAAGTTTCCGCATTTCCATGTTACATCGTATCGTCGCTCTTTATGAAGAGTAACAGATTTTTATTCTCGCCGCGAAGACTAGCACGTTTCTCGGCTTTAACTAACATCCGTCGTATAGTGTATTTCGAACAAATTATGGTAATTTAATAACTAGTATACTTATTGGTTTCGCGTTTATAAATTTTATCAATTTTTAAAAAATAAAGCGGATAGAAAAGAAATCTGCCATATATGTGGCGGTCCCCTCCTACCACCACATGCGGCCCGAAGCGCCGCCTAGCGGAGTACCACGACGTGGCGAGCGCGAGGGGAGCTTAGGGCTATCACACGTAAAAAGGTACACCGAGAAACAGCAGCTGACAGCCAATCAGAAGCAATCTTTAAACGGACTCATTCCTTCATGTTCTCTCCCCACCACCTCAATAAGGAACAAGTCCGTTTAACGCTTACTTCTGATTGGCTGTCAGCTGCTATTCCTCGCTATTTCTTTTTACGTGTGATACCCCTTCGAAGCTTTGTCACTTCATCGTGCCGAGCTGCGTCATGTCGCGAGAGTGACCTTCTCACTTCTCAGGCCTTACGCCAACGACACCTGGACGCTTCGCATCAACCTCCGGACGAGGACACTGCAGCCCAGGAGGGCATCCTTTTTTTTTTACAACTCGGCATCACCGGCCATAGGCTTCTGCGGACATACCTCTGGGCCCAAGCCCATCCAGCCAATAAGGACCTGGCGACTCTGGCCCACCACCATCAGCATCGGCCGCACCATCGCTTCATCCGGGCTCAGCAGCCCTCATCAGCACAGGCGCCACGTCACGCATCCGCAGCATCCCTTCCAGGCAGGGCCCCCTCTGCAGGAAACTTATAATCCTTCCTCGGGAAGTCCGCCCTTGTCACTGGTGGGGGAGTAGCTGTGGCGGTCCCCTCCTACCACCACATGCGGCCCGAAGCGCCGCCTAGCGGAGCACCACGACGTGGCGGGCGCGAGGGGAGCTTAGAAGCTTGGTCACTTTCGTGAATCAGTTACGGCCTGGCCGCCGGGTCGAACAGACCTAGACATCTTGTACATAAATAATTACAATACCTGGTCCGTTCGCCTGTCCCTACCTTATCGTAGAAGATAGAGATTTAACCAACCATCCTAACTCTCTAAATATATAGTCTTTGTCAGTAATTTGAGATGCGTTTGAAAATTTAGAACAGAATAGAATCGCGCGCGCGAAAAAGCTCTCTCAGATAAAAAAAGAAGAAATCATCCATAAATGACAAGCCCATCCCGACGCAGCGGAAAATAGCGCGCGCGCGCGCGCGACATAGAAATCGCTCGTCCGCGACTGGCAAAAGAGATAAATCCAGAGCGGCAGCCTCTGCAAGATCGCATCCCTCTCTCGCTCTCGTGGCTCGCTCGCGCGTCACTCAGAGCGAGAGGGAGAGAGAGAAGCGCTCGGCGCGTACACTCGTTCCCGCCCTCTCCGTGTTTCCGCGGGCCGCCGCCGCCGCCGCCCCGTTCTTTCCACCGACGCCGTGTCCCGCAGGGCATGTCCCTGCTCTCTCTCTCTCTCTCTCTCTCTCTCTCTCTCGCTCTCTCGCTCTCTCGCTCGCTCGCTCTTCGCCTAGGCGGCCGGACTCGTGTAGTCCGCCGGACCCGAGCCATCCCACGTCGCCGCGGTCGATCGGGGCTTCGAAAAAAAAATCGGCGCCTCTGAGCAGAAGCTCCGGCTCGCGATCTGTCGAACGGCGAAGCGAGCGGCTCGACCGGCTCAGCGCTGGAATTACCGGAGATTTTAAAAGCCGGCACGAGCGGACAATAGTTTCCCGGCCGGCGGCGAAATTCTCATCCCCTTTGGTGGCACGCTCCGCGGCACGCCCGGTCGTCTCTCTGTTATAGCGCTGGCTGGCTGCTCGCTCGCTTCCCCCTCGGCGGGCACGCCGCAGCCGCTCACGACCCTTGACCCCCTCCACTTCGCCCCCCGCGCGCGCTCGCTCATTATATATCTGTATAGCCGTCGGGGCTTCGCAGTTCGCGTGCACGCTGCCGCTGCTGTGTTTTCCGCCGACTCTCTCTCTCTCTCTCTCTCTCTCTCTCTCTCTCTCTCGCTCTCTCTCTCTCTCTCGCTCTCTCTCTCGCTCTCTCTCGCTCTGTCGGCAGAGCTGCTCGTTAACCTGCCGCGCGCGCCCGAGGACTGCTGCTGCTGCTGCTGCTGGCGCGCGTTTGCGCGATAGATAGCTGTTCTGGGCTGGCGCGAGCGGCCGAGCGAGCTTTAACTTTTGACGGAGTGCTGCTGCTGCTGCTGTATGCCGGAGGCTGCGGGGAGGGAGAAATGCCCCGCTGCTCCGCTGTGGGCTGGTTATGGCTGGTGATTGCGTTACTCTGTTCTTTTTTTCAGCGACGGCTGAATTTCGAGTTTCACTTCGAACGCGGAGGGCGCGCCGATGATTTTTGGCGCGTTGTTAATTTTCGCTGGCGCTCGAAGGGCCGCTCCATAGAATCCTAACAAAGCCCATACACGGAATATTCGCTTTTACGGCAGATAGAGGCGTTAAATTACGAATTTCCCGATAATAATCGCGCGAGAACGCGCAACGCCGAACCGCCGCGAACGGGAGAGTCGCGTTAAAGCGGAACGAGCGATATCCGGCGAGCGTTTCTTTCGCGCGCCGGCAGTATAGACGCACCCTCGCGGCGGCTCTGAATTCCGCGTGTTGCTTTTTCATTTGGATTAGAAGCAAAGTCCAGCGCCTGCTGGTGAGTAGCCCGAGCCTTCTTGTTTCCCTTGGCCCGGGAAACTCGGCCGCGGAATAACAATAACAGCCGCTCTAGCCGCACACATACGCGCTCGCGTACGAAAAAAGCTCGAATTTTCGTCTCACGACAGGACGAACCACTCTGATAATAGCGGCGAAGCGCCGTGTCGGTTTATACGGGTATTATTTTTATTCGAAAGCCATCTTCCGCATCGGAGAGTCAAAATAAAAAGCGAAGCATCGACGACGCGCGACTAATCTGCCTGTGTGCGCGAAAACTCGAGTTTAATTGAAAAAACCAATTAGGAGTTTCGTGGTAGTAGGCGCGCGTTGTATACAATTAAAAATTTTGCCATTGCGCTTTCGTGCACGCCGGGAGAGAGATAGAGAGTGTACACGCGGTCCGTTTTATTTTATAGCATGTAAATTGCGAATAATCCGCGGAATTAATTCAAACCGTGCGTGAGACGAAGCTCTCGTCGGCTATATACTGCGTGTGCGTGCGGCCGCCGCGTAAAACTTTGAATTAATCGCTGAATGTAAAATATGCGCTCCGATGTAGCGTCGCAGAGCGAGTGTAAAAAATGTGAGGGGTATGTGCTTGCTTTCACAAAGGGAAACGCGCGCGCACTCGAGGAGCTTTTGGATGTTTGTTGTTAATTATAGGAAAACGTTTTTTTGCTATTCTTTATTTTTTCTCCTGACGAGTGTCTTTGAAATATCCAGCTATAAGTATTCTTTTGAAAATTGAATGGCCAAAGACGGGTCCGCTGATTCACTTTTTCCAATTAGAAAATGGCTTAAGTAGATGGGGCCCGGGTACGGCAAGACCCAGTCAAAATATGAAATTGAGTAGCGCCGTACTGTGCAGTGTTCTCTTTTAACTACTTATTAAGACAAGAAAGACTTTCTGGATTTGCGTACGTGCGTGCTAAATCAAGTGTTGTATAATGGCCAGTTTTTAATTTTGCCGAAAAATGCATCCACTTCATTGTTTATTATTCAGCGTAGCTAAATT
This sequence comes from Nasonia vitripennis, assembly GCF_009193385.2. Classification (NCBI taxonomy): domain Eukaryota; kingdom Metazoa; phylum Arthropoda; class Insecta; order Hymenoptera; family Pteromalidae; genus Nasonia; species Nasonia vitripennis. The sequence goes on from NC_045757.1 coordinate 12,708,663, forward strand.
TCCCATATAACAGGTACAAATTTACTTTCTTTAATAAGAACACTGCCTAAGTAGATACCGTCCGACTATGGCGAGACATTATACTAATCTAAACACGCCTCGCAAGCGTTGAAGGTATGGTTGCACAAAGCCAAGATTACTGAATTTTGATTTTATGTTTTACCTGTCATTTGAACCGAAATGTTTCTCAAGCGCAATTTCATTCGTTAACAACTATCTTTCTCCAAGTCCTCTTACACGTATAGAAAATACAGCGTGATATACCCCACCGTTTAATCATCGACATTCTACAGCGCGCTCACTCTGCCCTTTTGCTATATTTATTCGGCATTTTTAACAAACTACTCGACTTACAGCCCGCGCGTGCGCGCGCGATACTGATATATCGTATCGAATAACTTAATTACGCGCGATCAAACTTTATCTCGTCGCGGCGGCGGCGGCGGCGGCGGCGGCTCTTGGCAAAAGAGAGGGACGAAAGAAAAAGCTCCATAGCTCCTGTTTATCGCGTCGTATAAACCGAAGCGTGCGCGCACACGAGCCCATATATATATATATACTGCCGTGCGGCGATTTCGTCAGGCGTCGTAGACTCTCGTCGAGAGAAACAGGGCGTCGAGAGATTGCGGTGTATGTAGGGGCGCTGCTGCGGAGACTCTCGGGAGTCTCTTGGTAATCCTCGGGGGAGCGACGGCTGCCGGCGCTATAGCCCCCTTATACCGCCCGCGCGTCTGCCTCCTCGAGATACAGAGAGCGGCGAGGGTGTGAGCCGTGCGCTTCCCAAGTCCTCGCTCGCTCTTTGGGATTATCCTTCGCTGCTGCTGCAGCGGGGCCTTGAGTTTCGGTTATCGGAATTTGAGAGTGCACGTGCCTGAGGTGGATGCATATTTTTTGGCCGGCTACGCCTTCGTTACGACGTGGTACAACTGAAAAAATATACACCATTACACTCGAGCATTAGACGACAGCGTATATTTTCCAAAAATAAAGCCCCCGAACACGCCGCCCGCATCAGCGTCATCGTCGTCATCGGCCTCGGGAAAATAAAATCCAGCAGAGGCAGGCGCGCACGTCACGGGCGTACACGCCCCCCTAAAAGCTCGCTCGCTCGCGAGAGCGCATAGGCATCGCCGAGCGCTCGTTTTGTTCGAGGCAATAATTTCATCCTTTTTCGCGGGGATAATATTTGCGCCGGAGACGAGGCACGCGCGATAACGATAACGCTATGTGTAGTCGGCTCTCTTTTTGTTTACGCGTGTGTAGCGAGTGCAGGTTATGTATGGTCGCTTCTTTTTAGTGGTCTGCGAACGTACGGTTGATGGGGTTTTTGTCGCGAGTGGAGGAGATGCGAGATGTTTACGAGGAGAGAGAGTGGATTTTATCGGTTTTAATAGCGAGAGAGTATACCGAGCAATGCCGATGGAAGTGCATCTGTTGTGGCTCGTCGATTCTTCGATATGTCGGCGAAGCCATAGACGGATGTGTTTTTTACTCCCTAAAAAGTATGTAATAAACGAACTATTTATAAACTCACGTATATTTCAAATTAAACGCTGCACCAGTAGCCCACCGATAAATTAGCGCGGAAAATCGCTTCTAAATTAGCACACGAGCGCTGCTGTATATACCTAAATACCTTCTCTCCCTCTCTCTCTCTCTCTCTCTCTCTCTCTCTCTCTCTCTCTCTCTCTCTCTCTCTCTCGGCGAGCCAAGCCAATCCAAACGAAACTCGGAGAGCGCGGCAAAGCAAGCAACGAAAGTCCGCGTGCAGCCGCAAAGCTCCTTCTTCGTCTTGCTCTCGTCTCTTCCTCTCCACCTCCTCTATGTGCTCGCGGCGTCGACGCCAGCAGCGTAGCGTGAGCTCTTTCCGCTTCGTTTCCTTACGGCAGAGACACGCTCGCCGCCGCCGTGCGAAAGAGACAAG